>NC_056730.1:383447548-383737548 GCF_019279795.1 Protopterus annectens | reverse complement strand
TCTGAGTATCTGTATGAAACAGAATAAAGTGACAGTGATTTCAGATGATCCACATAGGACGGAGGCTGAAGACCTTGAATTTTCCTTGTGAGGAACCTGTGTGGTCTATCCAGTTGCTGCGGGTGATTGGAAAGGTACATACCAAAAGGGGCTTTGTAATCAGTTACTGGCCTGATGAGGGAGGAATGCAGAGGGTATAACTTCTTTTTTTCTTGAGGCAGTGCCTTTACTTATGAGATGAGCAATGTGGGATGCCCCTCTTACCACTTGTGGAGACATGGTGATCAAAGATAAGGTTGCTGTCAGCCTGTGTACCCAGGTATCTCACCACTGAGTGTGTACTTAGGGTGTTGCTGTTGATATGGTAGTTAGCAGGAACTTCGCCCTTACTGAATGGGATGATGATACATTTTTTTGCATTGCGTTTAAGGCCATGACTTTGGCACCAATCATTTGTTTGTGTAAGAACTTCTTGTAGGATGTTGACATTGTTTGGAGATTCTGTGACCGCTCGTAGTTTGCAGTCATCAGCAAACTTTGTCAGCCACAGACCTTTAGTTCTTGTTTGTACTTTGGAGAAATAGATTCTGAACAGTAGAGGTCCCAGGACTGATTCCTGGAAATACCACTGGATGTCCTTCATGGATGCATCTGCAGTCATAACAAGTGGGTGTCGTCAGCCAAAGGCACGTCTGCAGTCGGCAGTTCAGGTCCGGGTCCTGATCGCCATTCTGTCGCCTCACCCGGCGTCATGGTCTTGGGTCTTAAGCATCAAGCATCATATTTTCTAGTCTTTCTTTCTGCTTTCTTGCCGTGGCGAAGGCCAAGCTGTTACAGAGTGCCGGTCGGATACAGAGATTACTTAGACGAGCCACTAACTAAAGACTTCTAAGCCTAATCTCCCTCTGGTCAATCCGATGTCAGAAAAAACCTGTGGAAAAAAGTTAACAATTGTTAAACTGTGGGAAACCGTAGTTCCTGAATTTCCTCTTACTGTCTGCCTCAGTTAGGCCGTAACCAGCCTGGTGCCAACTATTCGGCCTGTGCCTCTTTCGGCAGCCGAGCGCTTGGCGTGATTTCACAGTTGATTTTACAGACATTATCTTGCGTGTATACGGTATGCACCCAATCTACCAAACTGCGAGGAACCATAAAGAGATAAGGGCCGACACTGTAGTTCACAGTTTCGGCACGGTAAAGCAAAAAGCAAACCGCCGAGTGTGGTTCCGAAGGCCGAGAAAACTGAGGTCTACACCTACGTTCCAGAGGCAGAAAACCAATCAGACAGCCACATCACACAGGACGACACAGGCAAAGGTAACAACAGAAGCACAACTTAATACTAACCCACTACTACAGGGACACAACCACGATGACAATCTAAATCCATACCAGAACAAAACAAAGCTCCCTCTAATGGAAAGTAAACCTAGACACATGATACCGCACTACCATCCATCAGTTACCACAATTTTACACACAATAGATCAAGGTTACGGCCAAACTTCCACAAAATCAAAGTCAAAGAGAATGCCAATCTATGGGTGTAATCAAAAAAAACAGAAAGAGTGCAGATATGAGTTAGCAAAAGCATTCTAATTCTGTGGAAAAGTGTAAAGACAGAACAAGGAAAAAGTCCTTAAAATACTACAAGTTCAAGAAAGGATACATTGGAGACCAATTCGAAATACAACGACCAAATAGCAACTAACTTCAAAATTCCAAAAAGGAGTCTTGGCCTACAGCAACACCTTCATGCTGGGCAAGGTCTTGGCTGGTTCGGCAGACGTCTCAGGTAAGATCAGAAGTCATTGACCAATGCAGGAAGGCTACCTCTTATTTATTGCCAGATCTGCCCTCTATCAATTCTCAGCAACAAATATTTGCTCAGCCTACTACTTTGAAGTATTCACAAATGCCGGCATCAATGGTACCCATTTACACTGCTGCTATGGGCTTTACAAAGGACTGCATGACTGCCTGCACAACAGATTTAAAATTTATTTGCTACAAGGTTACGAGTCTTCTGTTGGAGGTGGATTCCTCTATTATGACCGTATGAGTTCTATTAGGGAGCCAGTTTGCAACCCACCTAATGATATAAAGGTTGATACCTAGCCGGGTGAGTTTGTCAGTGATGCCTGAGTGGGGTATAGTGTCAAAGGTCTTGGCTAAGTTTAGGTATGCTATATGCACACATTTCCTCTTGTCCAGGGCCTTGGTGACTGTCTCAAAGAAGTCCACCAGGTTTAACAGGCATTATCTTCCTTTGACAGATCCAAACTGAGTAGGGTCAAGTGTTTGGAGTTTACCTATATCTTTGTTTATAAGGTCCATGATGATTCACTCCATAGCCTTGCAGTTAAGGCTAGTCAGGCTAATAGGTCTGTAGTTCCTGGGGTCAGTGGAAGCACCCCCCTTGTACAAGAGGATAACAGTGGCCATTTTTCATTCAGCTGGGATGAAGCCAGTGCTTAGACTATGATTGAAAAGAGTACGCAGTGGTGCTGCCAATTCTTGTTGAAGCCCATGTAGGGTGCAGCCAGGGATGTTATCAGGTCCAATAGATGCTGTGTTTTTGGCCTTAGGGCATTTATATCCTGCTCTTTAGAGATACAAGGTAGGGGACAGGTGGTAGGGATGTCATATGGTACGTTTGGCGGGGACAGGGGAGTGAAGTTTTCACAGAGCCTTTCGGCTAACAGGTTAGCTATGTCCACAGGCTCAGTATGTATGGTATCATTAACTACCAGTTCAGCAGAAATCTGGGCCTTTCTTTTTAGGTTACAGATGTAACTAAATTTTTTATTTTATTTTTATTTTACATTTGTTTACCCGGAAAGTCCGACTAGACACAGGTCCATTTTCAGTGATGGCCCTGGGAGAAAAGCTCACGTAAAGTGCAGTACAAAAGATACAATATGGTAATGTAAGAAGTGAGTATCACAGCAAGCAGGAGATTTATACAATTGAGCATACTTGGCAGAAATTAACAATTTTAAAATGTCTAAAAGAAAGTCAGTACATTAGAATATACATTTATGAAACTCTGAGACATTTTTTTTTATTGTAGGGTATTTATCATTGGGTAGAGTAGAAGAGAATGGGAGGTAGAGAGACACTGTTTTGATGCAAGTAGGATCCCAGCAACAGTGATGTTATGGTTTAACCTGGAGGGTGACATGAGCAAAGCCAGTTTAAGTAGTGAGGTTTGAGAAGTTTTTTAAATTAGGAAAAGTTAAGTGATTTGGGAGTGAGTTCCAGGTTCTGGCAGTAGAGCAGGCAAAGAGAGACTTGCCAGCCTCATTTTTGTGTTTAATGACCTTTATGTGGTTCTGGTTGCTAGATATTAAGGTCCTGGAGGTGGTGTAGGGGTGGGCTAGGTGCTGAACGGCAGGGATTTTGTCAGGAAGGTAGTAGAGCTTCTGAGGTGTTGTGAGTTGGTTGTAGAGGAGGAGTTGTGGAAACTCAAGCCAGTTCATTTGCTTGAGGGCTATACAATGATGGGTCCTATGAGTGGTATCTGTAGCAAACTTGCCAATCTTGTTGTAGCAAGATTCCATCTTTGTTAGTTCAGTGTGGAGAAGGTTAGTTAAGATAGGGGAAGCATAAAGAAGGACGGATAACAAATGGGTTCTTGCAGTAGTGGCTTTGGTGTGTTTAGTCATGAATTGTTAGTTCCTGTAAAGGAGACCTTATTTTTTGTTGGCCTTCTTGATTGTCTGGGCTTATATGCATGTCGAATTACAGATTATTGCCACTTTTTACACCTAATAGCCTTGTGTGAGTTGTTGGGGTGATTTGTGTATCATCTTTAGATTGTATGATAAAATTATTATTTAGTGGAGGAGATCAACCTCAGCTAAAGAGAATGAGTTTGTTTTTTTGGGATTGAATAGAAGTTTGATGTTAGTGAACCAGGTTTCAGCTAGGGTAAAGTTATTTTGGGTGATGGTTTTTAGTTCATTCAGGGTGGGGGGGGGGCACATATAATAGTGGTTTCATCTGCATATTGAACTACAGAGGCAGAGAGAGAGGATGAGGCTATCTGGTTTGTAAATAGTGAAAATAGCAAGGGTCCGAGGATGGACCCTTGTGGGACACCACTGGTGACTGGTAGTAGGGGGAACAATTGATCTTGCCATAGGACTGGTTGCTAGCGATCTGATAAATAATTATTAAATCAAGATATGGTGGAGGGGCTTATGTTGAGGGTAGCTAGAGTTTCTAGGAGTATGCTATGGTTGACCATATCAAAGGCTTTGGATAAGTCTAAGAATATGAAGGGTACGACTAGGCCGTTGTTTCTGTGATGATTGATAATGTTGGAAAATGAAAGCAGTGCTGTGGTAGTGCTATGGGAAGGTCTGAAGCCATGCTGGGAATTGGATAGTAGGTTGTTTTTTAGGAGGTACTGCATAAGCTGGGTATGAACTACTCTCTCTGGTATGTTTGACAAAGGTGATAGGATTGCAATAGGGTGGTAGTTGGTAAGCTCAAGTGAGTTACCCCTTTGTGCAGTGATATAATATGAGATATTTTCCATGAGTGGGGTACTTTACATTTTGATAATGACCTGTTTATGAGTATGGACACAGGATAGGCTATAGCATCTGCTGTTATCTGTAGGAAATCAACTGGAAGATTGTCAGCTGTTAATGTGGTTAGTTTAATTTTTTGAGGAGTTTATCAGTTATATTGGTGGGGACTGGGTTCAGGGAAAAACTGTGGAAGGAGTATTTTGTACTGAAATGGGTGGGGGTCTCTGTTGGAGTGGGGCTTACTGGTTGTGTTTTGGGTATTGGCTAGGGCTTGGATTGTTTCAGTAAATTACATGTTAAATTGGGTGGGGATGTTGTTGTTATTAATACAGGTGAAGGAGTGATAGAGTTACCTGTGTGTATTAAGCTCTTTATTGAGGCCCAGAATTTTTGAGGGTTGTGTTTTCCTGCATAGTTTTATAGTAGTTAGTTTTGTCAAGTTTTATTAGTTTTTGGCTCTGTTGCGAAGTTCGCAGTAATTCTGTTTCAGGGTAGTGGTTTTGGTTTTGTGGAGTTGTGACCAGGCTTTGTCTCTAACTTTCATTATGGACCCAGTATCTTTTGGTAGCCATGGGGCATGGTTGGTTTTGATCCTAGTGGTTCTGGGTGGTGCATGGGAGTTTGGGACCTCTCTTGTTCGGTATATATTTCTTGGAGGTACAGGCCAACACAGAAGGACTGTGGCTGACCAAGTTCGCAGATGACTGCAAACTGGGCGCCATAATCGACCCTCCAGCCGACACAAGCATCCTACAAAAGGACGTCATAGAAACAGACAACCGGTGCCAGAGCCATGGCCTCAAGCTAAACGCCAAAAAGTGTATAGTCATCCCCTTTGGCAAAAACAAAGTGCCCACAAATTACCACATAGATGGTAATCCATTAAGTACGGAAGAAGTAATTAGGGACCTGGGGACTCAAGTTGGTAGCTGTCTCTCATTCGGCAACCACGTGGCCAAAGTGGTTAGAAAAACATTTTATATAGCCCACCTAATCATGAAGGGATTCACATCTAGATCAGGGGAGGTAATCGTGCCTCTTTACTCATCCCTCATCAGGCCCATAATTGAGTACAATGCCCCTTTTGGGATGTACCTTACCAGACACCTGCAGCAACTGGAAAGACGCCAAAAGTACCTCACCAAGAGGATCAAAGGGCTCAAACAGATGCCATATGCTGCCCGGTTAAAGAAACTCCAGCTCTACTCAGTGGCATACCGTTTGCTCAGAGGCGATCTGTCCCTGACGTATAAAGCCATGTCCAACCCGGAATTAATGGACATGCTGCACCTCAGAAAATCCAAATCCCATCGAGCTACGCGCTTGAGAGACTTGAACCTCAGCACTGAAATAAATAGAACATGCTGGAGGGACAGATTCATAACCCAGATGCTCCCTTCACTCTGGAATAAAATCCCAGTCCAGGTTAGGCAGAGTCCCTCATTGACTCTCTTCAAGAGGAATCTTGATGAGTGGATGGGAGATCGTAGATTTACTCCGGGTATCACTTCTGTGTCACTGTTAGACAGAGGCACAGTATACTAACATCGAAAAAGGGCATAGCAAAATTCATTTTAAAATGGGTGGCAAAAGCCAACCACACGCTGGCTAGGCTTGTAAATGCCCTAGGGCAGATAGCCTAGTATGAACCTATGAACCATGTGCTCCTCACCGTAGCTGGCTCCATTATTACTTGATACTTCAGTTTCTGGACTCTTGATCTTGCAGTCAGTTGCCTCCACCCCCAAACAGGGTAGAGGGACAACAGCTCATCTGGAAATTTCCCTGGATAGGGTCTGCTCCAGGTAAACCTATTTATTCTCTGATTTCCCACTGCAAAGAGACTCACTAAAGCCCCACCTAATACAGGCACCTTGACTCTCCTCTGGGGCCCCCTGTGCAGGACTGATGAAGGGAGTACCATTTTCCTTGCCCACCTCCGGAGGACCTAGTGTTTGGGGATTATCCGCAACTTATGTAACAATGTGAGTGGGTGGCACCAAAAGGACCAGCCAGTCATGTTTTATGCCTCTTTTTGTGGATATCTTAAAAGTTGCCAAAAAATGAGCATGGGAAAACCGTAAAACAGTTGCCCATAGAGTATGAACACATAGGGCTGAAGTCTCCAAGTCTGATATTTTCTTATCTGCAGCAGCCTGAAACATCCCATAGCTTCATTGTCCATCCCTAGACAAGGAATCTGAAGTGACAGATTTAGATGGAATGTTTACATGCAACAGCATGTTGCATGCGAGTGCTAAATTCAGCAGTGCACATGGTGCCTTTTGAAAAAGGTTTAACTCCTATACCAAGCCTCAGTTGCCTCAAGCATGGCAACCATCATGAAGTGAATCCTTTATAATGTCAGTAAAGGAGCTGCCAGAGTTGCTGCATCTGGTGGAACAGTTCACAAGCAAAGATGCTGCAGTAGACAGACTTCACTTGACAGACTGAGGTGATCTTTTTGGCCTTTTTTATGCTATTTCCCCAGCCTTTTGAACATCTTGTAGACCTTCGTCCCACATGCATTTGACATATACATTTCTTGTGAGGTGAGTCAGCCCATCCATTCCCAGACCCGGAGACCCCATAAACCTTGTTCTTTCAATGGTCCATCATTCCTCACTGGGACAGCAGCTGTCTGTGTGTAGACATGCCAACATTCTGAAAGAAGCAGTCCATCTCCCTCTTACATCCCCTCCTTTACTGCAGCTGTGACTTCTGCCAGTACCTACTTAGGGGATAACTGCATGCATGTTAAAACATATGCATATCTTTAGATAGTGGGACAAGCCCAGTGCAGGAGCTGTTGTTGAGCCCTTCAAGGGTTCCAGATGCAGAAAGTTTATTATGTTCAGCACTGTTAGCTCATTTTAGTTAACGTATGTGCTGAACATAAGTGCTTGCTAAGTACTGTTTTGAAAAAATGACATACACCGTCTTGAGCATTTACCTTTATGTACTCACAGTGCCTGCTATTTATACACGTGAAGCCCTGTGCCTATATTTAGATTGGCACCTTATTTCATTTATTTATTTGTTTATTTTTTTAAACACTGTTTCTTTATCTAAAATAGTAAGTAAACACCAACAGTGATCCTATCTTAAACCTTTCTATTCATTGCCTTCCCATTATTCGTTGAGTTGGCAATAAGAAGGTCTATGAATAGTAAAATAGTATATCATGGATTTATGGATAGTTGCGGTGGTGGCTTGCCAGTTTCATGGTTTTGATAACATGATGTAATTTTTTTTTTTTTTTTTTAATAATTATGATGGCAGACAGCCAAGTAAAGGGAGGTAGCCCTTCTGTGGATGAAAGCAGTTGTCTCTTTTCATTTCTACACTATAAAGTATAGCATTGAAGAACAGTGTGCATTTTCATGAAATTCCTTGGAGTATTTGCACTCTGACTACTCTTTATGGAAAATAAGGCCAAAACTTTCTCTGATTTCATAGAATGGTCTTAAACATTGTTTGGTCTGTGCTTCATAAAATGTGTGGCTTTCTGCCAGTTCATGGGGGGTTGGGGGTTGGATGAGGATGAAAGCAACATATGATTTTGTTATTTGCTCAGTTTACAGTCTGGCTTTTACATGGACTAGTGTGGTTTTGTAAGAAGCAAGTTGGGATATTTACTTTCTGCTGGCTTCTTTTTTATGAGACTGAGCTGAAACTTTTCCTGTGTTTACAAAATTTACCTGACATGAGTCATATTTTTGATCTGTGCCTCATAAAACCCGTGGTTCTCTGACAAATTGTTGATTGAAGATTGCAGTCATTAAATGTTTGTGTGGAGGGGGCTGGCTGTGGATGAAAACAACTTATTCTCTTATTGTTTGCTTAACTTAGTTTTACTTTGCTGGACTAGTGTGCATTTGTGTGAAATAAGTTGGAATGCTTGCTCCTTATGTGGTGTGAAACCAAGTTGAAGCTCTCCCTGATTTTACAGAATAGCCCTATGACTGCCTCATATTTTGGTCTGTTCTTATAAAGTTTGTGGTTTTCTTACAAATCATTGAGGACAAATATGAGTTTTAGATTCCATGTCCTTCGGAAAACTCCTGCCACTTCTGGTTCTGTGGCATAGAGGGAAGGAGCCCTTACTGTGAACCAGATGGTCCAAGACTGACTAGCAGCTCAGGCACTGGAAGATTTGGGAAGGAAGGGTGTGAGAATGAGCAGCTTTACTGGCTCACCCACTGCAGAAGGGAAGGGGTTCCTGTCCCTAATAAACAAACACATCCCTTTTTAATTTCTCCAAGTCTTTTGGGTTTCTGATGCAATGATGTGAATGGACCCCATTCCTAAGTCAAAATGCAATTAAAGTTCAATTTCAATCTTCTATGTCAGCCAGAAGTACTCTTTGCAGTACCCGCAATGTGCCCAGTAATGACTCCTTCTGCAGTGCATACGGGGTTACATGTATTGGTAACATATCTAAGTACGATTGTAGATTCTTTTTTATAAGACTTGTTGCTCCTACTACTATTGGAACTGTCTCTGGGTATCTTTCTCACACATTGTTGTCGCTTGTGCCTGCAAATCCTGATATTTTATGACTTTATGTCTCTTGGTACGCAAGACACTGCAGTCAGTGGGTGTGGCAATTTCAATGATCAATGCCACTTTTGTCTTCTTTTCATGAACCACTATGTCCGGCTTTCTAGCATCTATCTTTTGAACTGTTGGTAACACGTGATCCCATGTGATGTGATTCAGACTTCATCATTTTCTATGAGGCTTTGTGGCTCATGTTTCCAGTGTTTTTCAGCCACTTCAATACCATAATGTTTGCACAATCCCCAGTGCAACAGTCTTGCCACGTTATTATGCCTTTCAGTATACAGTCCTTCTGCCATAAGTATGTCACAGCCAGCAGCGAGGTGTGCAACTGTTTCTAGTTCTGTTTTACAAAACCTACATTTGTCTGTTTCTCCCACATGTTCAATGAACTTTGTAAACCAATGTGTATGTAGCCCACTATCTTGTGCCACCAATATTAACCTTTCCTCTCTTGGTTTGAATTTGCCTGCCCTTAACAATTCCTGCATTCGATCCTGATCAACATGAGGTTCTTCCAGACATTTTCTACACTTGCAACTGTATTTATGCATTTTCCACAGTTCTTGCCTTCTCATATCGATCTTCACCTTATATTCTTTCTTTTGTTTTTTGGCATATTCAGTTGCTGTCACACAAACGCATAGAGGCCTAAATATTCCAAGTTATTTCACACGAATCCACATTAGATTGCAAAGTCCGACTGTTTAAACTGATCAGACAACAAGAGGTGAGTTACTTTCACTCACAAATAGCCCAACCTCCACCCAGGGCTCATTGAAACAAGCCAGAAGTACTCTATTGTGTCTATAATTATTATTTTTAACACGGGCATCTGAAGTGTGCATTTAGCAGTTCAGCTATGACTGCTGTGTACGCTGCTTACAGGGAATGGCTGTGGATTCTGATGATGACTGACATTGCTATCATGATCACCTTAAACAGTCATTAATCTGTCTTTCCAGGGCCAGCATGCATTTTTGCAAAGCAAGTAGAATACTTTACAGCAGGAATTTTTTTTTATCACAGTAGAACATTTGAGGTATGCAGTGTCAAGTGGCTGTTACTGATGGGTATGGACATTGGTGGATTGCAATGACAGCAGTTCAAATGGTCTTAAATTAGGAAGGTGAATCCACAAGAACATCTGCAGTTATTCATGCCTGCCCCCCCCCACCAAAAAAAAAGTGGTATGTGGTATGCCTACAGTTTGAAAACTGCCTAAGACCTAAAGTATACTTAATCTGCCACTGTCAGAATGTTCATATTATGGAGAATATCTGCTCCATTGTATGGATGTACACTAGCAGTTTAGAGTTTATTTTAAAACGCTAAGACATCCAGCTGTTTCTCCAAGATGAAGCTTGGATCAAAAGAATCTTAAACAGCCAGTTTGGCACGCTAAATATGGCAGACCTCATAGGTCGGAACCCAAGGCCTGTTCCACTACAGCAGTTGCCTGTTGCTTGTGTCTCTGTTCTTCTCTTACTGAGACTGGGACTTAACTGCAAAACTTTCTGGACAGAGATCACAACTATAGATCCATAAGAGGCAGGGAGATGCTTCATAATATGTCCACCTTCATTCCCCTACTTCTGGCATATCTGACCTAGGGTTCTTCCTTCTAATACATTGATAATTCTTAGGTGAACTTCAGTATGTCCACAGAAGGTATGGAGAGACTTGGAACTTTGATGGATTTATAGCATCAAGGGAGGGTGTTTAATAGCCTGTGAAAGATTTATCCATTGAATGCCTGCAACATTAGTCCTACTGTTATTGCGGATGGACGTGCCTCTTCCAGAAATATGATTATGGTTAGTGAATAACTTTTAGTTGAGTTTTGTAGGTAAATACTGTGAAGATAGGTGAAGGCTGCCAGCCTAGCCAGATAGAATTTTGTAGATAATAAATATTAATGTAAGCCACAAGCTTGTTCTCTTAAAGAATTCATTAGAAGCTGAAGTTAAGTGAAACTTGCAGTAGTGTATTTTAGTCTTCTGTTAAGTACAGACTTGCAGTTTTAAAAGTACTGTATTTCATTTTTTTTCTGTTTCCTAATTGTGTGTTTCATTGAATAGTGTGCCATGTGTCTGTCTGCTATAAGAGGGGGTGGTGGTCTTCTCACTTCTTTGTTATCTGATATTTAATAGCCTAGAGGGCTTCCTCTGTACTTTAAGTGCTAGCCACAAAGTTTGAGAAATCATTTTATACTCAACTTCTGAGAGACTTGCTTGGCTACAATCACCTATATTAGAAGCTGAAGTTAAGTGAAACTTGCAGTAGTGTATTTTAGTCTTCTGTTAAGTACAAACTTGCAGTTTTAAAAGTACTGTGTTTCATTTTTTTCTGTTTCCTAATTGTGTGTTTCATTGAATAGTGTGCTGTGTGTCTCTCTGCAGTTAGTACTTCACCCACCCTCCCTGTTGTTGTGTTGGTGGCTCTGGAATTGCCCGCCCCTCCTCTAAGTCTGTATTAGAACACTCCTCCTGGGTCCATCTCATTTTCTCACTTAAACGAGTACATAGAGATCATATTCTGAGTCTAGTGTTCACTCTACTTAATACAGTGAGAAGATTTGAGAAGGCCAACCCACTTAGGATGTTCTTTGTGTTTCACTGTTGCAGTCATTACATTTGAGTAATCTGCTGGCAGGTTGCCCTCAGTCGGCCTGAATTCCAAAGTCTTGGGTCCTGTGTCGGTTGCTGTCTTCTCTTCTATGACGTCAGGTCGTCAGGGGTATAAAACATGCAGCCGACGCCATTTTCTTTAGTCTTTCTTGCTGCGCAGTGCCCAAAGCAGAAGCATTTCGCAAGGGCCGGTTGGCCGACTACTGAAATATTCGAGTTTGAGTTTCAGATCCGAAGTCTTCATTAAAGCTAAGTACCCCGTTGGGGAAACTTTTTTCTTGCTTTTTACCGATGTCAGAAAAAGTTAATAATTGTATTACTTGTGGGAAGCAAATACCTCCTAAGAATTTCCATTTATACTGTATTCCTTGCCTAGGCCCTGATCACAACATGCCTGGCTGTCGGTTTTGTGCTAGATTTAACCAACGCACTATTAAGCGTCGGTATATTTTTTCATCAAAGTATTTTGGAAACAGATTTAACTACCGGAGTCCAAGTACCGGAGTACATAAAAAACGCAAAGAAAAGGACAGAGAAAGGCAGTCGATATCCAAAACCGACAACGAAGCTTCTCCTAAGCCAGTCGCCGGTTCGCCGGTACTCAGTGAGGCGCTTTTGCAGCCCCTGATACCCACTACCTTCAAGTCGCAGGGCTCTACCGACACCCATGTGGAGTCTGGCATGCTGCAAGCTACTCAAGGTATTGGACCGACGGATGTATCTCACTTGGAAGGGTCCAGAGCCACTGAGCAGGCACCGGCTTCTGAGGGTGTATTCAGACCTCAACATTTCTATATCAAACCGACGTCAGCTGCAAAACCAAAGGCAAAAGCAACTTCTAAAACTAAAAAAATGATGCATGAGCCACGTGCACAGGCCTCTATGCATAAAAAAACAGATGATCAAAATGGCTGAAGACCTTATTACCTTGATCAGGGGTACCCATCCCCCTCCAGATAAGAGGCTTAGTCAAGACACTGATTATGAATCTTCAGATCAGGTTTCTATTTCTCTGATTCCTCTTTCTGATTCCTCTTTTGATCAGGAATTATCTATACCTCCCTATGAAGATTCTGATGCTGAGGAGTCTATTCCATCTGTATCTCCTCCTGAGGATTATTCATTTGGAGAAATCTTGCATACTTCGAGGGAGCATTTTCACTGGGAGAGTCAAGACTTCTCAGAATCAAAAAAAGAGGGTCAGGGATTTCCTTCTTCTCCCTTAGCACAAGCCCTTAGCCATTCCCCCTGTTTTAGACATTGTGGATGATGTGTTTGCAGAGTCAAGCTTGACCCCTGACTCCTTACCTCCGGCTCCCAGAAAGCCTGACAGATATTACAGGGTCCGTGACTCACATAAATTTTTATTTAGAAACCCTGCTGCTGATCCTGAAACTATTTCACAGGGTCCAAAGGGAGTTAAGGCCTCAACAGCAAAATATCCTACCTCCTCTGACAGAGGTTCAAGGGCACTACACAGATGGGAGAAAAAGGTTTATTCATCTGCAACTTTGGCAATCAGGGCCTTAAACTGTTAATTTCATATGTTAAAGTACCAACAACATGTTATGGGATTGCTGAAACAGAAAATGACGTTGATTTCAGAATGTGCAGAAAATAAAGAATTGCAGGAATTATTGCATGCAGCTGAACAAGTTGGAAAGCATACTTTGCAATGTGGTTTTGATTCCTTAGAGGCCATCTGCAGGGCCGCAGTTACTGGATCTGTAATTAGGAGGCATACTGGTTAAAGGAACAAAATTTGCCTGATCATGTTAAAGCTAAATTGCTAGATGCACCTTTACAGCATGATTCTCTGTTTGGTATTAAGGCAGAAGAGGTTTTAAAGAAAATGGAAGACAAAGCTAAGTCTATGCAAACTGTTAAAGACTTCTTACAAGTGCAGCCACCAAGATTCAGTAGACACTGGCCTGCAAAAAAATTGGTCCTTTCCTGTGTCAGACAGAGCTCAAAGGGGCAAATCCAGACACCCTAAGGGTTCCATATTTCATACAGGTCAAAGCAATGGGGCGCTTCTACCTCCAAATCTGGAGGAGATAAAACGCAAACCTACAGAAAACAATCCCAATTACTTCCCTCTGCCTACAGCAAGCACTTATCTTTTGGCAGCACCTATAGGGGGAAAGTTAGCACTTTTTGCTCAAAATCGGCAGTTAATAACCCAGGACAAGTGGGTACTAAACATAGTATCACAGGGAATACAGATTTCATTTCCACACTCTGCCAATGGCAAATGGTTGGCCATATATGCCAAAAAATCAATGGGCAGAGGCACAGAAACAGGTTACATCCCTCATGGATATGGGGGCCATTCAGCCAGTACCAGAACAGAAAAAAAGACAAGGTTTTTACTCAAGACTGTTCTTGGTACCCAGAAAGGACAAGGCCTGGCGGCCAATACTGGATTTATCGATTCTGAACACATACCTGGACTTTCCAAAATTCAAAATGCTGACTTTGCAGCAGCTTCTGCCCATGCAGGGTAAGAATGCTTGGCTGGTGACACTAGACCTATAAGAGGCATACCTGCATGTCCCAGTAAGACAGTTGTGCAGAAGATACCTCAGATTCAAGGCTGGCTTAATGCATTACCTATTCTCTGCACTGCCCTTTGGCTTATCTACTGCGCTTAGGGTCTTTACAAAGTGCCTGGCACCAGTAATTGCATTTTGCAGACAAAGAAGTATACAAATATATCCTTACTTAGACGACTGTCTCATTCAAGCAGAGAACAAGGACATTCTTTTTCGACACCTGACGTTTGTGAAAAGGCTTCTAACATGCCTAGGGTACACAATAAACTAAAAGAAATCACAGCTGGTACCGTCTCAAAACATAACATTCCTGGGTGCAAGCTTGAATACAACTGCCCATATGGCTTACCTCATGCCAGACAAACAAAAGCCACTGACTGCTTACTTCAAACTGATGGCAACAAAAACCCAGTTATCTGCAAGACAAATTCTGCAGGCTCTGGGCTTCATGGCATCTTGCATCCTACTGATTCCATATGCAAGACTGCATATGAGGAAACTTCAGTGGTACCTGAAAAGTTTATGGAGTCAGCATTCTCACAGTCTGGAAGCAGTGATTCCTCTCATTCCCTGCCTACAACAGGAGTTCCTATGGTGGGCAAAGGCATGTCACCAAAACATGGGACGGGCCTTCACTTTCCCCTCTGCCAGCCAAACCATAACAAAAGATGCCTTGGATTATGCCTGGGGGGCCCACATGGCAGGAAGATGCATTCAGGGCATATGAACCCCAAAACAAATGCATCTACATATCAACCAGAAAGAGATGCTAGCTGTTCAAAATGCCCTAACAGCCTTCAAGGACTTACTTCATCCAGGACAACTACTGATAAAGATGGACAGCACCACAGTCATGTGGTATATAAAACAAGCAAGGGGGCATACACTCATACCCTCTTTGCAGATTAGCCATGGCACTGTGGGACACAGCTTTGACTTACCAAATACATCTTCAAGCTCAATTCCTGCCAGGAACCAAAATGCACTGGCAGATGATTTAAGCAGAAACCTTATGGATCCCCACGAGTGGAAAATAAATCCACAAGTCTTCAGCATGATTATAGAGAAATGAGGGAGCCCAGACATAGATCTATTTGCCTCTCCACAAAATTATCAATTGAAAAGATTGTGCAAAAGGACTTATCACAGGCAAGCATGGAAAGTGGACACCCTATCCTTCGGAAAGTGGACGCCCTATCCTTCAGTTGGAAAAACCTATCAGTTTACTCCTTTCCTCCTCTGCCTCTTCTCCCCAAGGTCCTCCTAAAAGTCAGACAAGAGAAACTAAAGATGATACTAATTTCCCCGGACTGGCCCCGCCAGTAGTGTTACCCAATCCTAAGGAACTTGTCTAAATACCCAGCTTGGACCTTACCTCAAAGACCTCAACTACTGTCCCAGCAAAACAATCAGATCCTGCACAATCAACTACCGACACTGAACCTGACAGCATAGCTGATCATGTAGTTATACAAACAACACCTCTCAGTAAAGCTGTGATGGATGTCATTTTGGAAGCTATAAGGCCAAGTACAAGAAAATCTTATGCTGACAAATAGAAGAGATTCTGTGCTTGAAAGAGATTCTGTGCTTGGAATCAAGCACAACGAACTGATACAGCAGAACCAAATATTCCTCAGATATTACAATACTTAACTGAGATGCTTGGTACCCAGAAAGGACAAGGCCTGGCGGCCAATACTGGATTTATCGATTTTGAACACATACCTGGACTTTCCAAAATTCAAAATGCTGACTTTGCAGCAGCTTCTGCCCATGCAGGGTAAGAATGCTTGGCTGGTGACACTAGACCTATAAGAGGCATACCTGCATGTCCCAGTAAGACAGTTGTGCAGAAGATACCTCAGATTCAAGGCTGGCTTAATGCATTACCTATTCTCTGCACTGCCCTTTGGCTTATCTACTGCTTAGGGTCTTTACAAAGTGCCTGGCACCAGTAATTGCATTTTGCAGACAAAGAAGTATACAAATATATCCTTACTTAGACGACTGTCTCATTCAAGCAGAGAACAAGGACATTCTTTTTCGACACCTGACGTTTGTGAAAAGGCTTCTAACATGCCTAGGGTACACAATAAACTAAAAGAAATCACAGCTGGTACCGTCTCAAAACATAACATTCCTGGGTGCAAGCTTGAATACAACTGCCCATATGGCTTACCTCATGCCAGACAGACAAAAGCCACTGACTGCTTACTTCAAACTGATGGCAACAAAAACCCAGTTATCTGCAAGACAAATTCTGCAGGCTCTGGGCTTCATGGCATCTTGCATCCTACTGATTCCATATGCAAGACTGCATATGAGGAAGCTTCAGTGGTACCTGAAAAGTTTATGGAGTCAGCATTCTCACAGTCTGGAAGCAGTGATTCCTCTCATTCCCTGCCTACAACAGGAGTTCCTATGGTGGGCAAAGGCATGTCACCAAAACATGGGACGGGCCTTCACTTTCCCCTCTGCCAGCCAAACCATAACAAAAGATGCCTTGGATTATGCCTGGGGGGCCCACATGGCAGGAAGATGCATTCAGGGCATATGAACCCCAAAACAAATGCATCTACATATCAACCAGAAAGAGATGCTAGCTGTTCAAAATGCCCTAACAGCCTTCAAGGACTTACTTCATCCAGGACAACTACTGATAAAGATGGACAGCACCACAGTCATGTGGTATATAAAACAAGCAAGGGGGCATACACTCATACCCTCTTTGCAGATTAGCCATGGCACTGTGGGACACAGCTTTGACTTACCAAATACATCTTCAAGCTCAATTCCTGCCAGGAACCAAAATGCACTGGCAGATGATTTAAGCAGAAACCTTATGGATCCTCACGAGTGGAAAATAAATCCACAAGTCTTCAGCATGATTATAGAGAAATGAGGGAGCCCAGACATAGATCTATTTGCCTCTCCACAAAATTATCAATTGAAAAGATTCTGCACAAGGACTTATCACAGGCAAGCATGGAAAGTGGACACCTATCCTTGGAAAGTGGGCGCCGTATCCTTCAGTTGGAAAAACCTATCAGTTTACTCCTTTCCTCCTCTGCCTCTTCTCCCCAAGGTCCTCCTAAAAGTCAGACAAGAGAAACTAAAGATGATACTAATTTCCCCGGACTGGCCCCGCCAGTACTGTTACCCAATCCTAAGGAACTTGTCTAAATACCCAGCTTGGACCTTACCTCAAAGACCTCAACTACTGTCCCAGCAAAACAATCAGATCCTGCACAATCAACTACCGACACTGAACCTGGCAGCATAGCTGATCATGTAGTTATACAAACAACACCTCTCAGTAAAGCTGTGATGGATGTCATTTTGGAAGCTATAAGGCCAAGTACAAGAAAATCTTATGCTGACAAATCGAAGAGATTCTGTGCTTGAAAGAGATTCTGTGCTTGGAATCAAGCACAACGAACTGATACAGCAGAACCAAATATTCCTCAGATATTACAATACTTAACTGAGATGCTTGACAAAGGCCTAGCTTTCTCATCAGTTAAAATCCATGCCTCTGCCATTTCGTCTCATTACGATACAGAGCCACCAATCTTTTCTCATCCTTTACTAAAGCAGTATTTTAGAGGAGCCAAAAATGTAAGGCCTCCTAGACGATCACCATTACCTGCATGAGAACTCAATTATGTGCTGGGAAAGCTCACCCTGCCTCCATTTGAACCAGCTGTTACCGCTGATATAAAGTTCTTATCATGGAAAACAGCTCTGCTACTTGCAATTACTTCAGCAAGAAGAGTTTCAGAGCTACAGGCCCTCATGGCTGTAGAGCCTTTTATCATATTTTACCCAGACAGGGTGTCTCTGAGGACAAATCCTACCTTTATGCCTAAGGTGGTTTCCAGTGTGGCTCTTAACCAAACAATTCGTCTGCCAACCTTTTATCAAAATCCGCAGAACAAGGGTGAGAGAATTCTGCATTCCTTGGACGTACACAGACGGCTAAGATTCTACATGAGCAGGACTAAAGCTCTAAGAAAAACTGAGCAATTACTAGTTTCATATGTTGCAGGATCAGAAGGAAAGGCTATTTCAAAGCAGACAATTTCAAAGTGGATAAGCCACTGCATCCATTTCTGCTACCTACACCATGGTAAACCTGTGCCCAAGGGCATTAGGTCTCATTCCACCAGAGCTGCTGCTACTTCAGCAGCCTTTCTCAGAGGAGTACCAACCAAAGACATTCTAGAGGCTGCTACTTGGAGTTCTGTTCACACCTTTACACCTTTACAAAGCATTATAATTTGCCTCTCTACTCTAAGTCCAGGGCAGGCTTTGCCACTGCAGTTCTGCAGGGCCTTATAGCCACACCTAATGCTGTTTAGCTCCAGCCTCCCAACCGTAGCTTTGGGATTCTACCCAAATGTAATGACTGCAACAGTAAAACACGAAGAACATAGTACAGTTGTGTACACTTACCATAAATGTAGATGTTCGAGTGTATTCACTGTTGCAGTCCAGGTTACCCTCCCGCCATCCCCCTGTCATTCTGGAGTTTATCTTTCCTTCTCTATCTTCTACAACCTATGTGGTGTATTTGCTTGTAGATGAAGGTAAAGTTTATATTGATGCATGTATACATATATACAGATATATATATCTGTATATATATATATATAAATATATATATATATATATATATATATATATATATATATATATATATATATATATATATATTTTTTTTTTTTTTGCTACCTTTTTGGGGGCACCTGACATCGGGGGCAAGAAAAACTAAAGAAATTGGCGTCGGCTGCATGTTTTATACCCCTGACGTCATGGAAGAGAAGACAGCAACCGATGCAGGACCCAAGACTTTGGAATTCAGGCCGACTGAGGGCAACCTGCCAGCAGATTACCCAAATGTAATGACTGCAACAGTGAATACACTCGAACATCTACATTTATGGTAAGTGTACACAACTGTACTTTCTTTCTTCCTCTCTCATTGAGCTTAAAAATAATTTGCACTTTATTCATCTGCTTTTACTGTATTTGTGTTTCCACCTACTTTATTTTGCTTTTCTTAAAAGTACTCAATTTTATTTATTCTGCTGCAGTTATTACTGCTTGGTAGTAGCCTGATTAAATTGTAACTGTTATTCAAAGTCTTTTGGTTTAAGCACTTGGGCTTCATACAGGTTGTTTTACATTAAGAAGGTTTGTGGTCTGCACTGTAGCTTACATCCTTCTAAGCTGAGACTTGCTGATTGAAGGCCCAGTGTCTGCTATTCTAAAAGTGTATTAGTTCTGGCTTAAGCACTTGGGCTTCAGGCCAGTTGTTCTACATTGAGGGTTTGTGGTCTGCACTCTTGTGGGAGGAGAGGCTGGATTCTGCCCTTCTGAGCTGGGAATTTCTGGTCACAGGCTTATTGTGCCTGCTTATTTGAACTGTTTCTTTCTGAAATTGGTCTGCCTTGTTGCTGTAGCATAGACCAGATTCAGACCTGCTGAATCTAGCTTTGTTTGTATAACTTGAGCACTGATCCAGGCCATCTTTTTTTGGAGAAGGTTCCCCTGCACCCTAGTAGCAGGAGTGTGCAGTTAGAACTTGTCTGATTGAAGACTGCTGGAACAGGGCTCAGCTTTGAGCTTTTTTCTGGTTATTTGGGTAACTTGTGTTTGTTTGTTTTCTATTGTTTTATATATATATAAACAAATGTACTTTATTCATCTGCTTGTAATGTATTTGTGTTTCTTCCTACTTTATTACTAGGGGCATTGACTACAACTCTGATCTGCGATATATAACAATAAGTATCCTTGGCTGTGCTTTTAAAGTGTTTTTTGATTGTATCTGCTTTATTTTCTGAAAAAAATATATACTTGTTTCCCACCTTTCTAAGCTAGTATAGTCCAGTTTTCAGGTTAGTGCTGAATTCAGGGCTCTGTTACAAATCTCTGTGTTTGCCCATACCTTACTTGGGTAGAAGGAAGTTTCTCTGTTCACCTGTGTGAGAGAGGGGAGCTTTGAGCAGCCTATCTGTCCCTGGAGGAGTGGTTTCAGTCCCGGCTAATTTGTATCTCTTTCATTTCCCTGCTATAAATATTGCATTTGTCCGGTTTTGCGCACTGGGCAGTGCCGGTTAGCTAGGGTATAGCTATTCCCGGCTCCACAAAGTCTCCTCTTCAATTTTTCCCTTGGAACTAGACAACCTTTCAACTTAAGCACTAAAGCTATTAATTTCTCAGCCAGGCACTTGCTCAAAACTCATAGCAAGCACTTAGCACTAGACCCTCCTTTACTGTACAGAAGGACAAGGCTCTCTATTTGACCTTACCAGCTATCCAGTAAAACAGTTCACTGTACCTATCCAGGCATGTCCAAAGGACAGTTTCAGCTGAACTCTCCAGTCCAACTGGTGAATCTGGATATTTTGAGGCAATGTTACAACTGCCTCATGTACACAGACAACGCTCTCCTCCTACCACCAAACACTAATACATGCGAGAGATGCAATTATACAACCAAACTGAAGACTAAGCTCTCTCAACCCAAGACTGGATCAGACAGACAAGAGGAGACGGGAAATACTTGCATCACACCACCAGTCTCACATAGACCCTTTAAACCAGCACCGGCAAAAAACACACATAAATACATGAAAACGTACTCGGAGGCTCTAAATAAAAATCTGCAAAAGTAACAGAGGCCTCCAAAGCAAACATCCAAGCAACCCCCACCCCCCCCCAACACAAACCATGAAACACATACTTCACAAAACCAGTGTGCCATGCAATCACAGCCTTTAAGGCAAAATAACATACCCAACATACTAGTAATAGGTGACTCTATAGTCAGGCACACTGACGTCCCACTCACTAGGCTGAATAAGGAGAAGGTTACCGTTAGCTGCCTGTCGGGTGCCAGGATCCGCCACATAACACAAGCACTCGGGTCACTCCAGAACAAGTACAAATATGACTCTGTCATTGTCCATGTTGGTGTGAATGACCTGAGCCATACCTCCCTGGAGTACATGAAAAGAGACATGGAAGAGCTCTCTGATCACGTAGCCTAGGCCGGTATGACCCTGACCCCGAGTAGCATCCTGCCCTCACCAAGAATGATACCACGGTATAAAGAAAAAATTCTCGATTTCAACAATTGGCTAAGTTTCTGGTGTCATTCAAAGGGGAACCAGTGTTTGTCCGCCTGGGATGATATGCTCGACAAGCCACACTGCTTCGCTAGAGACTGCTTGCACCTGTCACCCTTAGGCTTTCGAATACTTGCCAAGGCTCTTGCCACCCCCATAGTGCCTTTTTTAGGCAAAGCTCAAAAGACAAACCCACTGCCATAAATAGCACAAGTAACAAAAAACTGAGTGTAATGCTACTCAGTGCCAGAAGTCTAAACCTCAAAATGTACGCACTCGAGGCACTCCTCAGTATGGAGAAAATCGATATATGTGCAGTGACAGAAACCTGGTTTAAGGCTCCAGAGAGCACGCCAGCACTACTAGGCTACAACTCTTGCCATGCATTTCAGCCACAGAACCCGAACTGAAATACAAAAGGTGGGGGCGTATCCATATTCATCAAGGATACCCACACCTCCAGGTTAGTGGCACAGTACGATGCTTCAGAGAATATCCACATGCAACAAAAAACGAGCAAAACTACAATTCAAATTATAGCTTGCTACAGATCACCCACCATGTCCCAGGACCCCCATTCCACGTTTCTGGAAACACTGGAAAACATAAAGGTCCTACCAAACACACTAATATTGGGTGATTTCAATTACCCAAACATTAACTGGGAGAACTACTCAAGTACTAACTCCCTTGCCCAACATTTCCTAGAATTTATAAACTCAAACGCCCTGGTTCCAACTGGTCAACACTCCCACCAGAGATGACAACATATTGGAACTAGTCATCACCAACATGGGCGACCGGTGTTCCACACCAGAGGTCAACCCCTAGCTGGTTAGATCTGACCATAAACAAATCACTTTGGATATCCACATTCCTCCCCCACCCCCAGACAAGGAAACCACCGTTAAAAACTTTTCAAAAGCTAACTTCACGTTACTTAAGACCAAGGTGGAAAGTTTCAAAGCCCCCATGCTAAAGGATAATGCTGTTCAAGCTGCAAAATCCTTTACTAATGCATTCTTCGGGCACCTACAAGAATGTATGGCTCGTGCTTTCCCAAGCAAAACCAAGACTCACTTTTCCAAGAAAAGGAAACCAGTCTGGTGGACTCCTGCCATAAACAAGCTATACAGTAGACGGAGGAAACTAGTACAGAAGAGAGTAAAATCCCAAGAAGGGAAGACATCCCCAATCAGTATCAGCAAGAAACTACCATCCCTCATAAAATCATCCATGGCGAGCTACGAAAGAAAAATTGCCAAGGACTCCAAAGATAACCACAAGGCATTCTTTAGCTATGTCAAGAATCTTCTAAGTGGCATTGCTCAGATCTGCTCAGAGTTAGTTCAGAATGGCACAAAATACACTGAACCGACTGATATCGCCAACATCCTAGCAGACAGGTTCAGTGCAAATTTCACCCCCCTCTCACTCCCAAAAGGGCCTATAACCATCCCAGAAGAATGTAGAGTCCCTGAAATCACAGACACTCAGGTTAAAACAGCCCTCTCCAAAGCCAAAAACACAGCAACAGTGGGACCGGACGGTCTCCCAGCCTGCATCTTACACGAGCTCAAAGACTAACTAACCCCTCACCTAAACACACTGTTCAAACTCAGCCTCTCCACAGGCTACATACCCATAGAGTGGTGCACAGCAATGGTTATTCTGCTCCACAAAGGTGGAGCCACAGACCCCAGGAACTATCACCCTATAAGCCTGACTAGCTTAGTCTGCAAGGCTATGGAGCGCATCATCATGGAACTCATTAACAGAGACATTGGGAACTTCCAAACACTAGACCCTACTCAGTTCGGCTTTGTTAAGGGCAGATCATGCCTCCTAACCTGGTGGACTTCTTTGAGACAGTTACCAAGGCTGTAGATAAGGGAAAGGTGGTACACACAGCCTACCTAGACCTCGCAAAGGCCTTTGTCACCATTCTCCATTCTGGTATTATAGACAAGCTCACCAGCCTGAACATAAACCCCTACATCACAAGGTGGGTTGGGCTCACAGACAGAACCCGCATGGTGAGAGTTGCGGGAGCTAGGTCCAACTCTAAACCGGTTACAAGTGGCATTCTCTAGGGCTCAGTCCTAGAACCCCTCCTGTTCGGTATATACTTCTCAGAGGTACAGGCAAGCACAGGAGGACTATGGTTGACCAAGTTCACAGATGACTGCAAACTAGGGGCTATAATTGACTCTTCAGCTGACATCCTCCAAAAGTGTCTCACTGAGATGGATACCTGGTGTCAAAAATCATGGCCTCAAGCTAAATGCCAAAAAGTGCATAGTCATCCTCTTTGGAAAAAAACAAACTACCACATAGGTGGTAGTCCCCTAAATACGGAAGACATAATAAGGGATCTGGGGACCCAAGTAGATAGTAAGCACACCTTTGATAATCACATTGCCAAAGTGGTTAGAAAAGCCTTCTACATGGCCCACCTAATCACAAAAGGGTTCACATTCAGATCAAAAGAGGTCATTGTGACCCTCTACTCATCACTCATCAGACCCATCATAGAGTACAGTGCCCGATTTGGGATGTACCTTGCAAGACACCTGCAACAGCTGGAAAGACTGCAGAAGTACCTCACCAAGGGGATCACTGGCCTCAAACAGATGCCCTGTGCATCTCGACTGGAGAAACTCCAGCTGTACTTAGGTGCATACCGCCTACTCAGAGGGGATCTTTGCCTGACATACAAGGCCATGTCCAACCCAGAATTGATGGACATGCTCCACCTAAAGAAAACCTTTTCCCCTCGAGCCACACGCTCTAGGGAGCTAAACCTCACTACAACAATAAATAGGACGTGCTGGAGGGATAGATTCCTGTCCCAGAGACTTCCCATACTTTAGAACAAGATTCCAGTCTACGTTAGGCAGAGCTCCTTGCTAACACTCTTCAAAAGAAACCTTGACGAGTGGATGGGAAACAGAAAGTTTACCCCTGGGATCACTTCAGTGGTTCTGCTGGACAGAGGCACAGGGAACTAATCTAAGGGGGCGGCGAAAGCCAACACAGCTTATAAATGCCTTTGGGCAGATAGCCTAGTACCTACCTATGAACCTAAATGTGAAAAGACTGCATTGGATATTGAACTGCAAAAATGTAACAACAGTGCACTCTGCTGTAAGAAAGCCAAGTCAAGCATTTTATTACTGTCTTTGATATCAAAAGTCAGAGCCGATCTGTCTAGAGGGAGGCATCCTGTCTATTGTTTTAAGACCAGAGTTAATGGCTAGAATTTGCATGTATAAATATCCTTTATTGCTCTGGTTTCTGACCAAGTGTAAAGAATGTAATTGCAGTTTCTGTTAGCCTGGGAACACCAGAGAAGTGTGAAGAATGATGTCATGTGAAGCAGCTTTGTGTTATCAATTTAAAGAGAGAGACTCACCAAGCTCGGAGCATTTTGTCTTTTGAACATCCAGCATCACCAGCACTGCCTGTTTCTATATGTAAGTTATTTAAAACTGTGTTTTCTCTTAGAAATAGCTAGGAATTAGGAAGATTAGACTTAAGTGTTTTTCTGTGATGTTAGAACTTTTCTACGGTATTATTTTTAAGTATTTCTTTGTGATCTGTGAACTGTTGACTGGCACTGTTTAGTAAAAAGTATTGTCTTGTGTTTTTATTATTTATTATTAAATATTTTTAAAACTTTCAACTGTGACTGTTTTGTGTATAGTTAATTTAAGCTCTGAGTACATAAGCTCTAAGAGTACATTGCATGTATATAGTGATGCTGTACCAAGTCACTCCAAATAAGAATTTGACTGTTAGGTCACACTTACCATTTGGATAGTAATATTGCACAGTAATAATTATATACCCTTTTAAGGGCCTTTGAGTAGCTGATACATATTAGTGGGTAGTGGCAGCTGGTACTACCTTTTAGACTGGGCAGAAAAGGGGCACAGCTGGAGCCTTCCCCAGGAGTGTCTTTGTGGTTGTGTATAACTCTTATCTCAGTGTGTGTGTGTCAGCTACTTGGGCAGGGACATGAAGCACTGTTTAGATAGAGAGGGTGCTTGAGGTTTTAGCTTGCCCACTAGGCTGAGATCTGGACCTTATAGGTGTGCCAGTGGGGAGTCTTATTGGGGACCTGGAGAGAAAGGGAGAAACCAGCCCCAGACTGTCTGTGATCTCTGTGTGCTCTTAAGGGAAATTGTACTTTACTGTGTGTGTATTTATTATCATTTCCCTATATGGACGCCCCTCACTGGTGTTAGTGGCGAGGATTGAGGCTCCTTGATTGCTGGACCAGGGCACGGGCATCACATATTAATTGTTTGGCAGTGGTGGGATATCCACATCACATTTTAATTGGTTGGCAAATACCAATTGGCTTGTAGTGGTGTGGGTAGAGTGAATTCCTATGTCTTGTATACAGTGATCACTGAAGGTGTTTTTGTACTCTACATCAGCCATGCAGTGAATACTCAGAGTTCAGATCACAATTGTTTTATTTCTCTTGTTAGCTTATGTAGTCAGGGTGAGCAGGCAGCATGTCAGCAGAGTAGTACAGAAAGCTGACAAGGAGCCAGCTGGCTGAGATGTGCCAGGCTAGGGGACTGGTGCATGGAAACCTGACTAAGGCAGACATGATTGCAGCTTTGGTCACAGCTGCATCAGAAAACAGCAACCAAGAGGACAATCAGACTTGACAGTGGAGATGTACCACACTCGGAGAATGGACAGCTCAACCTTTCTGCTGAGGACTTAAAAATCCATCTGGAGCTAAAGAGACTTGAGTTGGAGGCCAGGCATTTGGAAATAGGAGCAGCTGAGAGACTGAGATGTCTGCAGGCTGATGAGAATGAGAAACTGCTATGCTTGGAAGGTGAGGAAAAGGAGAGGCAGCATGAGAGGGAGATGCTGACTCTTCGCCAGAGTCATGGAGGTAATGGGTAAGGGAGTAATTGTACCCCAGAAGCACAAAAGGTCAGTAAATTTCTTCCCCAGTTTAAAGAGGGGGATCATTTTGATAGTTTCATTCATATGTTTGAGAGGGTATATAAACAGTATGATATTTACCAAAGGCTCTGGGTACAGTTCCTGACCCCCTTACTCCATGGTAAAGCTGTAACTGTGTTGTCTAAACCTGCTGATTGTGAATATTTTGATTATACTGCTGTTAAAAATCACTTGTTAGAATGTTTTAAGCTGACACCTGAAATGTATAGGAAAGTGTTTTGTGAGCATAGACGCAAGGCAGATGAAAGTTTCTGTGAATATGTTGCTGAACTGAGCACTTATTTTCATAGGTGGGTGAGTGGATGTCAGGTCACCATTTTTGAAGGGCTGGCAGACCTTTTGGTGAGGGAGCAAGCCATTAGCACTTTGCCTGAGAACATGAGGATCTGGTTAGCTGTGCTACTACAGATGAGTTGGGGAAGAAGGGAGACCTATACCTAGCAATCGGGGCATCCCTGCACAGGAAAGGGGCTCCCAGTACTGCTCATGGGTCTAAAGGAACCTATGGTGGGCAGCACAGACTGCCCCAACAGACTCTGCCAATAGCAGGGGAAGCCACAAGTCCGGGTATACATCCAAGACCTAGGGTTAAATGTTTTGAATGCAACCAGTAGGGCCATGTGGCATACAGATGTCCATAGAGGCAAGGTGGGGAACAAAAGGTGAGAGAGCCAGTAAGTGGGGAAGACAAAATGCCAATAGTTGGTTGACTTGAGACAATCAGGGTACTGAACTACCATCCTGCAGATGTCCTGATATGGAAGGAGTTGGATGAGGCTGTACCATGTGCTTATGCAGTTACACGCAGTCAGGACTGGTGAGGTGGTTACTTCAGGGAGGGAGCTACTCGTAGCAATGAGACTGAAGGTGAGCCATAGCTGCTTGTGGGTACTGATGTTCCCTTGGACAGAGTGACTGCAAAGGTAGAGGTGAGTAGTAGTACCCAGGCTGACAGTGAGGCACCACTGTCAGAGGATGCCAGACCTCCTGTGGAAGTGGAACTGGGAAAGGTTACAAAGAGAGAGTTGAGACAGGCTCAGCTCTCAGACCCTACATTACAAGGTCTGAGGCAGGTAGCTAGTGAGGCACCTGATTCTCAAGGGAAGGGGGAATTTTTGTACTGGGACAAAGGGTTAATGTATATAGAGAGTGGATCCCTGACAGAGGGCTAGAAGGTGAGAGGGTAGAGCAGTTGGTTGTGCCTAGACCCTACCATCTGGTGCTTCTAGCCATAGCCCATGATATTCCCTTTGTAGGTCATATGGGCATAAAACCTACAGAGAGATGTATTATGCAGGACTTCTGTTGGCCTTGAATTTCCAGAGATGTAACAGGGTATTGCAGGACCTGTGAGCAGTGCCAAAAGGTAAGCAAGGCAGGAGACAAGGTTAGAGCTCCTTTGATGGCTTTGCCTGTGATTGAGGAGCTATTTCAGAGGGTACTTATGGATATTGTGGGGCCTCTGAGTACCCCAAGTTCCACAGGGAAAAAGTATATCCTAGTGGTAGTAGACTATGCTACACGATACCCTGAGGCAGTGGCTCTGTCCTCCATTGAGGCAGAAAAGGTGCCAAGTGCTTTGTTAGAGATTTTCAGCAGGGTAGGTTTCTCAAAAGAAATACTGACTTGACAGAGGTGCCAATTTCATGTCAGACCTGCTGGCTTGTCTGTGGAAGTACTGTGGGGTGAAGCACATGAAGACCACCCCTACCATCCCCAGACAAATGGTCTGGTTGAGAACTTAAACTCTACGATCAAGTCCATGCTACGGGCATTTGCAGACCAGTTTAAGAGGGAGTGGGACAAATATTTGCCCCATCTGTTGTTTGCTTACAAAGAGGTTCCCCAGGAATCCATAGGTGTTTCACCCTTTGAGTTGCTGAATGGACATAGGGTGAGGCAACCTCTAGATTTAATTTGTGATGAGTGGGAAGGTGAGTGTGAACCTCGCAAGGAGTCTGTTGTGGCTTATGTCCTAAACCTTAGGACATGGCTCAGGGAACTCATGGGCTTGGCCCAGGAGAACTTGGCAGAAGCCCAACAACAGAAAAAGGTGCGGTATGAGAGGAATGCTCAAACTAGAGAATACGCTGTAGGGCAGCAGGTAATGGTTCTCATTCCTGTCAGACACAAGAAGCTGCAAGCAGCTTGGGAGGGACCCTACAAGGTGATAAGAAAGGTAAGTGATGTTAACTACATGGTGGAACTGCTAGGTAGGAGGCAGGGGCACATATTGTATCACGTTAACATGATGAAACCTTACCATGATAGGGAGGCCCTTGTGCTTAGCATTTGCAGTGGATTGCAGGAGGAGTCTGAGGGATCTGGTGAGTGATCTCCTCAGTGAGGCTCGGACTGACACCTCAGTGGAAGGGGTAGTAATGTCCCACCAGCTATCTCCTACCCAAGTTTGAGAAATCCAAGCAGTGTTACAGGGGTTTGGGTACATGTTCACTGGGAAACCAGGGTGCATCCACCTGGTGCAGCACCAGGTGGATACAGGACCCCAACAGCATATTAGGCAGTCCCCTTATAGGGTGCTTGAGAGAGTCAAACAGACTCTGAGGGAGGAGATACAGGAGATGTTGGAACTAGGGTTGATTCAAGAGTCCAACAGTCCCTGGGCCTCCCCAGTGTTGCTGGTGCCAAAGAAGGATGGCAATATCAGGTTCTGTGTGGACTACAGGAAATTAAATAGACATACAGAGTCAGATGCTTATCCTATGCCTAGGACAGATGAGGCCCTAGAGTAGCTGGGTGGAAGTATATTACAACCATTGATCTTACCAAGGGTTACTGGCAGGTGCCCTTGACTCCCAATGCTAGAGACAGGTCAGCCTTTGTGAATTTTTTTGGCTTGTATGAGTTCACAAAGATGCCCTTTGGAATGAAAATTGCCCCAGCAACTTTCCAGTGGCTGGTAGATCATATCCTAGCAGGAGTAGGAGGGTTTGCCCTTGCTTACCTAGATGATATTGCCATCTACAGCCATTCCTGGCAAGAGCACCTTCAACATGTCAGGGAGGTGCTGGGCAGTCTACAGAGGGCAGGGTTGACCATTAAGCCGAGCAGATGTCAGGTGGGTATGGCAGAGGTCTCCTACCTGGGACATAGAGTGGGGAGAGTGGTAAGATCAGGCCAGAACCAGGCAAAGTGAAGCCATTCAGGCATGGCCTGCACCTGTTACCAAAAAGCAGGTGAGGGGACTGTTAGGGACAGCAGGGTACTGCAGAAAGTTCATCCCCACTTATAGTACTATAGCTGCTCTACTCACAGACCTGACAAGGAAGAACAGTGCCAGCCAGCAAAATGCCAAGTTGCTAAGATGGAGCCTAGGGTTGTAAGCAAGTGATGCATCAGTGCAGCACCGCAGTAGGATTAGCAATGCCAATGCAGATGGGCTGTCATGACAGGAATGGGGTAAGGTATACTCAGAGAGACCTAACCCTCTCATGCAGCATTTCTCAAGGGTCACTTGAAAAATTAGCTTGAGGTCTCCGGGGGGGGGGGGGGGTGAAGATAGGTGAAGGCTGCCAGCTTAGCCAGATAGAATTTTATAGGTAATTTTGTCATTTGTAAATATTAGTGTAAACCACAGGCTTGTTCTTTCAAATGTGAAAAGACTGCATTGGATATTGAACTCAAAAATGTAACAACAGTGCACTTTGCTGTAAGAAAGCTAAGTGAAGCATTTTATTATGGTCTTTGATGTCAAAATTCAGAGCCGATATGTCTAGCGGAAGGCATCCTGTCTATTGTGTTAAGACCAGAGTTAATGGCTAGAATTTGCATGTATAAATGCCCTTTATTGCTCTGGTTTCTGACCAAGTGTAAAGAATGTAAATGTAGTTTCTGTTAGCCTGGGAACACCAGAGAAGTGTGAAGAATGATGTCATGTGAAGCAGCTCTGTGTTATCAATTAAAGAGAGAGAATCGGAGAGCTCAGAGCATTTTGTCTTTTGAACATCCAGCATCACCAGTACTGCTTGTTGCTATATGTAAGTTATTTAGAACTGTGTTTTCTCTTAGAAATAGCTAGGAATTAGGAAGATTAAACTAAGTGTTTTTCTGTGATGTTAGAACTTTTCTACGGTATTATTTTAAGTATTTCTCTGTGATCTCTGAACTCTTGAATAGCATTGTGTAGTAAGAAGTATTGTCTTGTGTTTTTATTTATTATTATTAAATATTTTTAAACCTTTCAATTGTAGCTGTTTTGTGTCGAGTTAATTGAAGCTCTAAGAGTACATTGCATGTATATAGTGGCGCTGTACCAAGTCACTCCAAATAAGTCTTGACTGTTAGGTCACACTTACCATTTGGATAATAATATTGCACAGTAATAATTGGACACCATTTTAAGGGTAATATTAGTGGGTGGTGGCAGCTGGTACTACCTTTTAAACTGGGCAGAAAAGGGGAACAGCTGGAGAACCTGTGCCAGCTTTCCCCAGGAGTGTCTTTGTGGTTGTATGTTACTCTTATCTCAAAGTGTGTGTCTGTCAGCTACTTAGGCAGGGACACGAAGAACTGGTTGGACAGAAAATGTCAGCATTACTGTGAAGAAGGGAGGTATGAGAGGTATTTTAACAATGTATAAATTGGAGATTTTGTCTGTATTATAGGAGACCCTTTCTCTCAAAAGGAACATATTTCAGCTAGTGCAAAAAAAAAAAAAACTGACATGAAGTGGGCAGTTGGACTGTTTTGTTTGTACATTGAAAACAGCAGATAAGTACACTTGCCAGATTCCAAAACAGTTTTTGCTGGAGCTGGGTGCTGCCCTAGATGTATCACCCAGTCTTTTCCAAAAGATGTGCAAGGGTGATGATGATATATCTGCACACTGTCACAGTTATAGCTGCAAACAATGCCTCATTTCAGAATTCATAACAACAGTCTTTAAGGCAAATTTAGGAGAAAGTATAAATTGTCGGAGCATGGCAGAATAATATTATGTTGCACATGGAACCCACCATTTGTGCAGTGTATATAACCATGTGGCAGATGTGTAAGGCACAGAACAGTGCAGTAGTTTGTAGCTGTCTGCTGGATACATCCGGCAGCATCTTTCTAACTTGTAGGTGCCAGGTGGTTTTGTCCCTTAATCCATCATTATGGAGCGTCATCATCAAGAAAACGTGTCACAGGCCATTTAATATCCAGAGGTTATATATTCCCTTTCGAGTCTCGCCCAGTCCTTGCCTGATATCACACCATGTCAGAAATATGAGGCAAGGAAGGAAGTCAGTAGCCTTTTACAAAACAAAGGGTCATCCAGGAGGTCCTGGCAGTTGAGAAGGGGTTTAGATTTTGTTGCAGGTTCTCATTAGTGCCAAAGAAAGCATAGGCTGTCAAGCAAGTACTGGATCTCAGTGGCCTAAAGTAATTTATTCCAAAGCAAACCTTTCATATAGTCATGGTGCAGTAGATATTTCTGTGTTTGTCCAAAGGAAACTGAATGCACTATTTCAGTTTCCAAGAAGCTTACTGCCACATAATGTTTGCCAAGGTGTCAAAGAAGTAATTAACATTTCTAAGTAGGAGTCTATCAACAATTGCAGACTTTTTCATTCAGTTTCAGCTTAATCCCAGGTTTTTTCACTAAATGTATGCCCATAATGGCAGCCCACCGTAATCACCTTCTGCTCTTCTTGTGTAGAAAAAAATATTCATCAGCAAATATCTTTTTCTAAATGGGGTTCATCAGTGACCCCATTCACAGCTTAAAATAATGGCAACCACATTGTAAAATGAAACCCAGCAATAAGGAAAAGTTGTTGTTATTCTGGCTAAACTTTATTATATTGATGAAGTGTACAAATTTAGACATTGTCCAAAAGTTGTTAAAGCACTGCTAAATAACAGTTTCAGTTTAATACTTATTTTGCCAATGTATAATTAACTTTTCCATTTTATGGTCAAGATTGTTCAAATATGATTTTGATTTTTTACAGGTTGAGCAGGAATTAATCTATTATGTTCATGACGACAGTGAGACACTATATGATAACTTCACTATCATTGTGAATGATACAGAGCTGGGGAAGCAGAGTCTGCCTCAGGAAGGTTTCATAACTGTTATGCCAGTAAATGACAATGGTCCAGTCGTAACTGCTAACAAAGTATTCAGGGTGAGTTCTTTTTTTTTTCTTTTTTACTTCTAGCAAAGGAGGAAAGCATTTGTTGACAAAATAAAAACAGAGATTGTGCAGTTTCATTTTTCTTGTTAGCATTATGTAATTTGTGATTTATTCCTTGTACTAGCGCAGCAGGTTATTGCTTTTCCTTTTGCGTCAGACCTGACAATTTCCATAATAAATGTATTTTAAAATATTTTAACGCCCAGTTTACATGTTTATAGTTTGCTGTGAAACCTGAAATAGAAATGGTATACATTTAGACATTTAGAAAGGCATACCAAACTTTTTTTTCTGAGTTTCTTACTGCATCCCTTTATAAAAATCATGGCTCTTCAGTTGACCTAATGCTGCTGGGGAATTGCAAGCATAAAGTATGAGTTTATTCCATTGGCCTCCACTTTCACTAAACTGCCTAATAAATTTACATGTACCTCGTATATTGACGTATCACTAGACCTGAGAGTAAACACTTGCGTAATGGTATTAGTATAACTAAATGGCCTATGATATTGATCCCTGTTGTCAAGTACAAAAATGATTTCAAACATTTCTTTTTTTTAGTTGATAAATTGATTGTTTTACTTATTTCATAATGTTATTCTTTGTCGTGAATATAGTTAGCTTGATATGTGACAGACAGCAACTAAAGATTTATACTTAGTTTGTCATCTTTTTTGGAAGGGTGACATGATACTGATGTGTATAAACAAAGTGCCAGGTGTAACAAAGCTAAAAAAATTATATCAAAGCCCTAGACACAGGTCTTCTGAAGAAGAAGCTATTTTTCTCGTAGGGAAAATGAGGACTAAATGGAATTGGGTGGAGTGCAAACCATCCCCCTTGATAAAAACCAGCCATTTAAATTGCCTGTGATCATTTTGATTTCATTCAATTTGTGTTTAGTCTTTTGACTTAAAAACAACATTGGGTATGCCCTCCCTGTACCGACATCCTCCTCACTTTTTCTGTTGTCTCTCATCGCATTTCTTTAACAGAGATTGTGCACTTTCATTTCTCTTTCATCCCTCCGTAAGCATCATTGTTCCACTTTTTTCTAATGTGACAGGCTCATTGCCTCAAAATATTCCCAACTCCATCCTTTTACTGTAATCTCTAAACCTCTGACTTTCAGCTGTATTTCTTTCCCTGTTTGCAGACATGCTGTCCTTCTCTGCAAAGACGTTGCAGTTGCATTCCTCTTCATTTCTATTTTGTGTCTTGCAAGATTGTTAACGATAGTACAACTTTCAGCCTGCCTTCAGTGAAATAGTGCTCCTATGGCACTTGCAATTCCTGAAAAATAACATGTGAAGAGGTTTTTGCTTCAAATGTTTCTGTTGATTTTTTGAAGCCATGGCATTGTGGGCATTTTTGTGATGCAAGTAATTTTGTAGTAGCTCACATATTGTAATTTTGTTTGTAATACCAGGTCTTGTCTGAAATTAGACTTCATATGTAGGTCCTTCCGCCTATTTGACAACTGAAAAATTATCAGAGCACAAGTCTTATGTGATTTTTCTTTAAAATAAAAAGGATGTAATGTAAACTGGTAACAGCTTTGTTGAAGTGTATTAACCCACCAGATGCACAGTAGCAAGGCCTGTTCAAACCCCGCCTAACACCCAGGATCACACTGATGTCACATAACATTCATGAATAAACCTTTTTTCTGTTTCTCATCCACATGAATATTCATTGTGATCAGCAAGCCCATACTGTGGACCTGAAAATTCTAGTCCCGTAAGTAACTACAAACGGATTATATACTGTCATGTTGAACCAGTGATAATGCAAGAAATTAATTAATAAATCCAAGACATTCAACAAAAGCAAGTCTTGAAAAACCCTGACATCATGTTAACGGAGATCCCAAGTAACACGGTTCATTTTTTATCTACGAATGGCTTATACTGCGGTCATGTTGATCATCTGATAATTCTAAGGCATTCATTAATAATTCAAAGAAATTAATTAAAAGCAAGAGAAATACATCAGGATAAGAATTACAGCCATTACAGTACCTTCATGGCATGCTACATTTTTCAGCTACTTGAAAGAAAGTCATTAAGCAGTTTAATTACAACAGTCCCTTACTGAATTAAAACAGAGTACACTTTGTCTTTCCTCTGATATATGTCGAAATGTAAGTGTGATTTTTTTTGCCATTGTGTATTCCTGATCTTTTTTCCGGTGGTGGTGGCAGTTGTTTTGTGTGTGTGTGTGTGTGTGTGTGTGTGTGTGTGTGTGTGTGTGTGTGTCTCTGTCTGTGCGGGGGGGGGGGGGGGTTGACATTCAACTCACTTCCCTCAAACTTTTGCAAAACAGTTTTTGTCCCTTTGCATGGTAGCACTGTTTGAAGTTAATATGCTTTTGCAACGAAGCCGTTTAAAGTGGAGGTGTGGTCTGTATTCACTTTGTGATTGGCTGAAGCTATCTCTCTTGTAAAAAGACATTGGCCGTGATTCAGTCATATGATTGGTTTTCGTTCATTTATTTTTAGCCCTATAGAGCCCAATACTATACAATCTGAGGAAAGCGCTTATCGTAATTGAATTAAGGGCATTGCTGCAACTTCTTTTGTTTTTAACCTGAAAAGTTGCTTAAAGTTTTATTCTGTTTTACTTGGAATAGTTTTTTTAGCAGTCCGTGGAGGTATGTTTCACTTTTTCACAGACATTTTGCTTTTTTGTAACCACCTTTGACAATCAAAGAAAAGTTCTTTTTGGTCTAGTTTCTTGTTGCTTTGATTCTTTGATTGCACATGACTGAATTTAATGCTACAATGGAGACTATGAATGAAGGGAGAGTTCCTTTGGACTTTTTAAAGAGCAGAAACACTGCAGAAATTTGAGGTGAGAACGCCAACCCCCTCTTGGGCTTGAATTTTAACCTAGACACACCTGTCTGTAATGAGATTTTGGGTAATGAGCATTTTGAGCGTATATTTAAAGATGTAGAGCATGCAGCATACCATTTAAAGAGACTGCAATGGCAACAGTTTCACCTTGAGGTAAGTACGCATTGTAAGGTGATTTCGAGGGGAATGAGAGTTAAATGTATGAGTAGCTATGGTAATTGCTATCCAGAATTGTTGGCAAAATGGCAAGCCATCAGTTTGGAGACCAGCTTTAAGTGTATAAAGCTGCTCATTGAATATTTTAAACCAGAAGAGGATAGCATAGCTAGACATATTAAAGCTAAGCAAGCAGAACTAGAACAGATGGATCTCTCAGACAGCAGCCTGTGCAAATAGGAAAACTTGAAATTTAACTTGAATGTTTATGACAGTAAATTGAAGGAACAAAAGATCCACAAGCTGTCGAGGGGATGTACAAGATTTTAAACAGGGTCAAATATATGAATGGCCAAGAAAGGAACAAATAAATTCTGCAGCTAAACAGTCTGTGAACAAAGTAAAGACAAATCAATCAGTTGCCAAAGAAACGGTGGCGGAATCACAATTAATAGTTGTGCAAAATAGCAACTGCATTGATGAAACGTTAAATATTCCCTCTACCTCTTCAAGTGTAGAAAAAAACAAACACCAGGCAATAGAGTCCAACAGTAAAGAGAATCTGCTAAAACCACTTCAGTTATAGGAACTAGACAAAAAGAGGGAGCCATCCATCAACCTATTATCCCTAATTTACTGTTTTTTTCTCAAACAGAATTGGTACAGAAATTCCAGGTCCGTGAGTCAAGAAAGGAAAAGGAAGAAATTAATGAACTAAGTTACAATACGTTAGTGGTGAATTTATCACAGATGGAATTGAATAGAGAACAACTGCAATTATTGAATAAAGGTCTAACATTCATACCATCTTTGTCCTACAACTTAAGTGAGTTTGCACTGGATGTTGGGTACTTTGGGAGGAATGTTACCCTAAAAAGTACTTTGGGAAAGGACAAAAACAAAGACATAAAATATACAAAAGACCCAGTAATTTTGTACCAGTTTAACCATCCAGCTGTTGATCTTATCATACGACTTTGTGAAAATGAAATTGGAAGCCTGAGGCAAGGAAATGATCAGGCTCTTCCACAACTTAGCATCAGAAAGACAGGCTTTAAATGACTTGAGAAGCCAAAATGACATGGTGATTAAACCAACAGGTAAGGGAGGAGCCATTGTGTTAATGAACTCCTCATGGTGTCAAGATCAAATTAAAGAATTGTTAACAGACACATGCACTTATACACAGATTAGCATGAATGATATAAACAAAATGGTCTCAGGAGTTAAGGATAATCTTTTTGAGTTGCTGATGAATGGCCAGTTAACTAGGGAAGTTTATGACTTCTTTGAGGTCACTAATCCTATTACACCGACCATAAGTGGCCTGCCCAAGATTCATAAGGATAGACAAAACCCACCCCTTTGCTCCATTGTAGCAGGGAGGGGGTGGATTACTGAACCTCTATCTATGTGTCCTGAAGAACAACTAATGAAACTCTTGCCACAAGCCACCACGGTACTGAAGGACACAGGCAGCTTTCTGTGAACATTACATTCCTTAACTAATAGCATTGAAGATTACTCTGAGATACTATTGGTCACAGTGGATACCACCAGCCTTTTCACAGTTATTCTCAATACATATGGGATTGAAGCCATCAGAAATATTGTGACTCTAAGGAACCTGAATGCCAATATCGATTTAATATGTGCACTGTTGATTGAAGCTCACTGCGGTGGTGGTGCTGCGGTAGCATTGTTGCCTCATAGCAAGACGTTGTCCAGTTCGATTCTCAGCTAGAGCGTCTTCTGTGTGGAGGCATACGTGAATGGGGCATGCCTTCGTTGAAGGTTGGGCGTCAGTGCTGGTAACCAGGTACATAAAAATCCACTACCAATCATTAGCGGACTGGAGTTCTGCTGTGGTGAGCCCTAACTGGGAAAAGCCGAAAGACACAAACAACAACAACAAACTGTTGGTTGGAGCTCATTTTAGAGAACAGTGTTTTCATCTATGGGAAGGACTATTTTTGGCAACGCTGGGGGCAAGCCAGTGGGACCCTCTGTGCGAACAGCTCCTCCAACCTTGTACTAGCACGATGGGAGCAAGAGCATGTACTCACAAATAAAAATCCATGGAATGGACACTTAATATTTTATGGATTTTTGTGGATGATGTTTTTATCCTGTGGAAAGGTAATGATTCACAGTTGGTGTCATTACAGACTACTTGAATCACTCTACTGATTTTCTTAAATTTACAGTTAACAGCTCCAATGAAACTGTTGATTTTTTTTAGATGTGAAGATAGAGCTGGATCAGACATCAGGTATAGAGACCACAATCCATAGGAAAGAAACATGGAGGAACCATTACATACACAGAGGTAGTATGCATCCCGGACATATCTTTAAAAATATAATGAAGAATCAAGCTACACGTATCTTCAGATTCTGCACTACAGATGTGGACTATGAATGTGAAAAGGTCAAACTTGAATGCCATCTAACAGAGAGAAGGTATGCAGCCAAAGACGTCACCCTGAAATCAGGAGAAACAGTGAATTTAAGAAAAGGAAAAGGACAACCATATTTTTCCAACATGATAGAACAGGGGCAGCATAATGACAGCTTTAGAGAGGATAAAACACTTGGTCTGATGTTAACTTATAGTAATGATTCAAAACATGTTTGCAACATTATTAAAAAGTTCTGGCCAGTATTAACACAAGATGAAATATTGAAAGAAATAGTGGGCGAGAGATCAAACTTTATTTTCAAGAACAAGAAAAACTTAAAAAGGCTGTTATGTGCAAAGGATTGTTTTCCTAAAAAGAGTCGAATCAACAGAAAAGGAACTTGGTGTAAAGCCTGCCCCGTGATGGTCACTAACAACTCTTTTAAGCATCCAGTTTCGGGCAAGGAATATTGTTTCTCTTGTAGTGCCACTTGCAACAGCAAGCATATTGTCTACTTAGCTACTTGTTCCAAATGCCCAGTGTATTATGTAGGCAAAACTAACCAACAGCTTAAGGAGAGAGTGCATTGTCATCATAGAGATATTCAACACAAAGATAATAAGAATTCTTTGGCTAACCATGTCGTTTAGTATCCTTCACATTCTTTTTTTCTTTAAAGCTACTGACAGTGTCTTTGAGGGTACCAGAGGTGGAGACATAAGCAATCGGAATGTGATTTGTGAGGTCAATTGGATTATTAATCCCAGAGCAGACCGTCCTCGAAGTCTGAATGCAGTGGTACCACTTAAACCAATATAGAAAGGAAGACATATTTCCATGAAGTGATCTTAAGTTCTTGCTGTGCGTACGCCATTAAAGCTCTTATTTTAGAGAAAGGAACTTTCAACATCTGAGAAAAGGGAAGTGCTTCGAGATACCTACTGTTTGGTTTGTTATAAAAACACAAAAAGCTATTTTTGTCCCTCACAAACATCTGTACTGTAAGCTTGATACCAGTACAACAGTCAGTGATTTTTGTCAGCAGATTTTGAATGACACATGTCCTTCTATTTGATGTATGCATGCCATTGCCATTTACAGGAGCATAATGTAATAATGGAATAGCAATAGGGGCCATTGTAAGTAAGGTGCTTGTGATCTGGCACGCGCACATCCCCTATGGAAGCTATCTTTATTTATAACCTGGAGCCTTATGAAATTTGTATTGTTTATGAAATGATCTTCTATCACAGTCTTGTAAATGTGGTTTTGACAAGCATTCATGTCAGTGCTATTAAGACTGTTTGAAGTTAATATGCTTTTGTAGCAAAGCTGTTTAAAGTGGAGGTGTGGTCTGTATTCACTTAGTGATTGGCTGAAAGTATCTCTGCTGTAAAAAGGCATTGGACTTGATTCAGTTATACGATTGGTTTTCATTCATTTATTTTTAGCTCTATCGAGCCCGATACTATAGGGAAGCACTTAGCCGAGTGTGCTTATTGTGCTTGAATTAAGGGCATTGCTACAACTTCTTTTGTTTTTAACTTGAAAAGTTGATTAAAGTTTTATTCAGTTTTACTTGGAAGAGTTTTTTAGCAGTCCGTGGAGGCGTGTTTTAGTTTTTCACAAACATTTACTTTTCAGTAGACTGTGAACCTAATGAAGGGAATATTACAGTTGGGGGGGGGTCCATATGCAACTTTCTTTGTTGAGGAAAAATTATTTAAGCCTGAATAGCATTATGTTTTGGATGTACCAACATTAATTAACTCCTTGCACTATGTTGTGATGAAGCTGTATAAAATCTGCGGTTAAAAGTACAGCAAAAGCCTAAAACCTGAAAAGATGTACAAATCCTGCAGCCATTTTTTTGTGTGTATAAAGATGCAGCCAAAGATGTGAAATGTGAAGTGCCGTAAAAATGTTTTTACTTTAGAAATGCAGTAGAGGGATGAACCCCCCCCCCCAACACACACACACACACACACACACACACACACACACACACACACACACACACACACACACACACACACACACAGACATATATATTCTGTATATCAAAGACGAGGCAGAGTTTTGTGCTCTTGAGACTACTCCTTTCTGACAAAAGCTTGATTACCTTATTTGGAGTTAGGATTTCTGATTATTTAAGTAATGTTCTTTGGTGGATATTATTTAGTTTTAAAATTGTAACCCAGCAGGAAGTGAAGGGTTAAGATTTCTTTACGTGTAACGGGAAAAAAAGATTTGAATTAGGGCTGTGCCGTTTCGCTTTTCCTGGTTAGGGGTCGCCACAGTGGAACTCCGGTCCGCTAATGATTGGCAGTAGATTTTTACGTGCCGAGTTGCCAGCCCTGACGCACAACCTTCAACGAAGGTACGCCCATTCACGCATGTCTCCCCACAATAGACGCTCTAGCTGAGAATCAACAGTAATGTATAGGCACATGCACACACACAAAGATATATGTATATTTATATATATCTATATCTGTATATATGTGTGTGTTTATTTTTTTAATCAGCGTAGCAGAGTCCATCATTCTGGATTTTCCTTGTAGAGTGATCAGTGGACTGCGGGTGAGAAAAGAGATGACCTGCTGCGCAGTCAGTGAACTGATGTACCTGCATTTTGCCTGTGAATTTTCTGTGATTATTAAATAGCCATGAAAGCCAAATTTAGGTAGTGATACTAGCAGAAACAAACTTCTTGTGAGATGGTGTTTTGCGTGTGCCATCTATCTGTTCAAAGCTTTTTATTTTCCATTTCTGTGTGCAAGAATGTGCTTGTTTGGATATTTAATTGTGAAACTGTATCGTCTAATTTCCTTAAGTAAAAGAATTTCATTATTCGGTGTTTAAAACCTTAGCATGCTGCCAATTGTGGTATAAAAAAGATAACTTTACAAGTTAGAATTTCCCCTTTTGAAGAGGAAGAGAGAGAGTCTGCTTAGCTATTGCTAGTACAAGTTAATAATGTGGCTGGATCTTTTTAACAGTGTACAGCAACTGTGATCTTGACATTTCAGAGAGAGATAGTGAGTGGCGACAGCAGGAAAGATGTAGTGCCACTGGAAATGGTAATTTCCAAACAGTCCTGGAAAACAACATACACGTGAATGTAAAATATTTGTAGCTATGATGCAGTTATTGCTAGTGTGGTGAATTCCTGGAAAGCTGGTGTTCGTAGTGCATCTGTTAAGCTATTCCTTGTGAAGCGTATTTAGTTTTGGTTGCTTTTAGTCATTGTCCATTTACCACACTGTCTTAAGACAAAGCACCTCGTATATATTATCAGTAGTAAAGTTTGTATGACTTACTTGACAAGTAATTTTTAAATGGGTCTGAGACAGGGGTGTAGCTAGGATTTTCAAATTTGTACTCACAGCTCTCAAACTGCTACCCCCCTCCCCAGCCAAGCTACGGCCATTCTCGTAATTCACGGTTCGCTCTTTTAGTGTCGATGAAGAGGCATTCGCTGTAATGCCTCTTCAGTTATATAATATAGATTCACTCAAACTCGGTTCCTTGAATTGAAAATGAACCTGAAAGTCAGTTCTTTGAAAAATGCAGCATGGTAGTTGGGGTAGAGGATTCATGCTTTTGTGTTCTGTAACTAAGGTGCAGGTTTTGAGCTTGAGTAAATTACTAACCACCTGCTACCCCTAACTAGGGTGTTTCATTCACACACACACCCCTACCTACCTGTTAGTGCAAGAAATATGAACAAAGCCTAAAATAAACAGGGACAGATATTAAATAATGCTCTCGTGAACTTAGAAAGTTGCTAGAATAACAGGATTTGTGCTAGTATGAGAAAGTTGCTAGAATAACAGGATTTGTGCTAGTATGAATTTTTCTAAAGGACATGAAGTCTGAAACTCAAATGTCTGTCATTATTTAGCAACTTCAACCTTCAGTGATTTTCTAGAAAATCACAAAATTTATGAGGAACAGACAAAAAATATGGGGCAAAAATTTGGACATTCTGCAAAATTTGGACAGTTGAGAGATATGCTACCTACCTCACACACACACACACACACACACACACACACACACACACACACCTCTCAACCTTTTAGAACAGCAAACTCAAAAATAAAACTGAGGCAAAGGCCCAAATAAGGACATTTTTTTTAAATATTGCTCTTATAAACTTAGAAAGATAATAGAATAGTAGTAGGTCTTGCATTAGTACGAATTTTCTGAAAGGTATATAATCTGAAACCCAAATGTCTGCCATTATTTTCTAACTTCAGTCTTTAATGATTTGCCATTAATTTGCCAGAAAATGCAGTTTTATGAAAAACGGACCAAAAATGTGATGCAAAAATATAAAATTGCCAGACAATACAGCTGGGAACCTGTCAAAGAAGGGACACCATTTTAATATGAGCACAGTTAACTTGAGCAGCTGACAAAATTAGAGAATCTATATGCATTTCTGAAGTAAAAGTAATGTATAACTCTGATCATTACAGTTATTTATAAAAGTAAACCCTCCACGTTTTCTTCCAAAATTGCTATTTTGCGGAGAGATTATTAGGGGGAGAGCAAAATTTTGAGCCAAAATTGGGGACAGTTGAGAGGTTTGGATATTCCTAATTCTATAAAGCGATTTATTTGCACATACCTCTCAACCTCTTAATGCAGGAAATCTGGACAAGGCCAAATATATTGGGGGAACATACAAACAATACTAAAATTGATCTTGTATAAACTTAAGACAGTTGATAGAATATCAGATCTTGCTTTAGCATGCATTTTTCTGAAGATTATGACGTCTGAAACTTAACGTCGGTCATTATTTAGTGACTTCATTCCTAAATGATTTGCCAGAAAAGTTTTATTTTGCATTTTACAGCATGAACACCAATAAATATCTGCTAAACAAAGCAATGCAGTCTCACAATGAAACTAGACATAGCATTAAAACTTCTCTGCTCTTGAAACTCACATTAATTGAAACAGCATTGAAACCCACATTCAAAGAAAATACATTTTGCCAGTGGCAGATAAAGATGAACTTTGGGCTGTTTTCAAATCATAGGCCCCTTGCACATGAAACATACATGTGCTCTTTGATACACCTTCCTGATTGTATTAAATTATATTCCTTGTACAATACAGTATAGTTGTTAAAGAGCGTTTTAAATTTATTGTTTTGAACATTTTTCCAGTAAACAGTGAAAGAAAATGCATGCACCAATAATGACAAAACAGCCCAATTCATAACATTTCCATCATAAAAGTCTACTCAAACTTCTACAGTCCACCAGTATCTGTAAATATGCACAATCTCTGAACTAGTAAAAGCCGTCTACCTAATTCCACATTAAAGAAATCTGTAACCAATGAAGAGGCTGCTGCTAGCAAACAACTTTATATTTCATGGTTTCATCTACAAATAAAGTGCCTGTTGCCCTTGAGGAATAAATTGCCTATGTTGCATTAAAAACAATGATATGCTAGTAATATTGCAATAGGGAATGGATGGCAAACTGATAACGGGTTCATAGTTACTACTAGATATCTTCGCCAAAACGGACTACAGCATCCACCCCCCTTTACAACACAGTACTGTATCAGCAATGTATCTACCTACTGTGGGAGAAGAACCCACAGCCTTCTGCATCAAAAGCAAGTACACTACCTGTTGTGCTATTAACAGTACAAGCAGACTCTTTAGTTCCCCTGCAGCTCTCAGCTCCTTGTAAAATGTCGACACTCAGCTGTATCTCTGAACTTTGCAGCACAAGAAATCTGGAAAAATTCAACATTTATTGGGGGGGGGGGGTCAAAAGCCCAAAAAAAAAGGGACACATTTTAAACATTGCTAGTATAATTTTGGAAAGTTGCTAGAATAAAATGCTGTGTTATCACCATGCATGTCTTGAACCCAGAACCATATGCACTACAGTCAGTGCAACATACCACTATGCTAAATCAGCAGTTTGAACAATAGGAAGACAAACTTAATGGCTATCATTTAGATAGCTCTCAACCTCTTAGCACAAAAAAACTGGACAAACAAAGCCAATAATCAGGGAATACAAATTAAGTTCTCACTTCACACCTTAGCACAAAAAACCTGGACAAACAACAAAAACAATAATGGGGGAAATACAAATTCAGTTCTCACTTCTCACTTCTCACCATAGCTCACTTCTCACCATAGCTCACAACTGTTAGAAAAACAAATCTGAACAAAGTTCAGAAATGGTGGTGGTTAGGTACTTTAGGCTCTTCTTACCCTGAAACAAAGGTACAGGGTTTGAGCCTGAACACCTATAGCCAGCAGGTGTATTATGTGGGGGTATTTACACACACACACCTCTTTCCAAAAAGGTGGGTAAATGATTCTTTCTACATCTTTTTGCCCGCATGGCTGCCAACCATCAGACCACCCACACTGAACTTAAATGCATCCTTTCCTTAGAAGTGAGAGTCATATCCACTAGGGTGGGAGCCACCAGTGGGGTGGCATCATTCAGATAGACTTCAGGGTTTCTTGTGCCCTTGCTGGCATACCAGGTATAGGGAAGGCTTTATGCAAACTATGATCTCCCACAGCTGGAGGGACATGTCACCATGTGGTTTACAATGCCTACCTGTAACACAAATACATGTACCTGTACACTTATTCAATGAAGGCTGCTGCCAGCTGTCAGTTTGATGAGCCACATGCCTACCTTCCAGGTCATTGTTCCATCCCTTCCTCTGAAGGATCACTTTACCATGTGACTTACTTCACTCCTCTTTCTCAACTAGGCATTCCCATCCTTCCTGTCAGCTCCATCATGCACCTTGGTTGCCTACATTGCAATTTATCTCTCTATGCTATTGGGCTGGCTAGAAAGAGGGTTAGATGGTAAGGTTATAGTAGCAACACCCTCTATAGCAACACTGCCAACAAGCTAGACTACCCAAGACAAAAGCAAGCACATAATTTTTTTTTTTATAACTTAAGCCATGATTTAAGTAGTAGTTAGCTCTGAACAGTCACTATTCGATAGTCAGATAAACAGTAGTCATTACACAAGATTCAATATGCACGCATTTAAGCTCATAAATTAATTACTAGCCAAAGTATTTAAAACTGAATAATAAAGTTGTTTACTTGAAATAAATTAAAATATTTAATATGCAAACTGGAATAAGCTTGTACAAGAAATTTCAACTAAATGTTCTGAATAAATAGATGACAGACAGCAAACACTATCATCTAATCTAGATCCTAACTAATTTTAGGTAAAGATATGTCATGTTACTAGCTTGCAAGATCAATACAATCAGTATAGAACTTGCAAACGTTTTACAGGTAGCGGTGCCTTTTTGGGTATGTTCCATCAAGAAAATCCAGCAAATCCCTCACTCTCAGTCTCTCTCTCTTTCTACTCTCTCACATAGCACACACACACACACACACACACACACACACACACACACACACACACACACACACACACACACACACACCTCTCTTACCTGATCATCTGTTTGCGATTGCCTTCCAGATTTCAGTGATAATCCATTTGCGATTGTCTTCCTGCACATTTCCCGCTCACAGCCAGTCGGACATGATGCAAGCTCACTTCCGGTATGCTCCTTAAAGGAGCCAACACTGTTTTAAAAAAGAAAAATGCGTTTTTTTAAAAAGCTACCCCCTCTACTAAAGAAGTTGTACTGAAATCAGTACAGTGTGTATGCCTCCCGACGTCCCTGGTCTGAGAAACTCCTTACTCTTGGCCACCATCCTTTAAGAATGCATGCTGACTGACGAGACCTCCTGATGCCAGGCTGTGCATATTTAAAATTTTACAAACTGATCCAGAAGTATTTCTTTACCAGCTCCACACATCTAAAGGAAAACCTTTACCATCTCTACACCTCTCTTGATAAAGAATCTAGAATGGTAAATGGATTAGGGAGAAGGGTCTTCACGGTCTTCCAGTCCGATTGCCAAGTCTGTTAACTGTTTTGCAAACATAGTTCATTGCCAAATTTCTGTAGTGTAGCAGGCAGCAAACTGTTTTACAGGACTTGGGTGTGACAGATGGTAGAGTTTAGTCCTTTAGCTGCAAACTGTGTGTGTCATGTTCTGTATGTACTTAAGAGAGCTGCAGCTACTACTGTAACTTTAAGGAGTTGTACCTAGCAAATAATCCAGCAGTTGTCTGAAAATGTTAAGACAAATGTACTAAACACTGACCCAAACTAAATGCTAAAAAGTATAGTATCATCACCACACCACAAGAAAACAAAAATGTGGTGACAGACCCAGGCACTTGTGTTGATAGCTCCCTTTCTTTTGAACATCATGTGACAGTAGTTATCAGGAAATCCTTTTAATTAGCTCAGCAAATTTCCAAAGGAGTATCATCAACATCTAAACAGGTAGCCATTGTCTTATACTCAGCATTGGTCAGAATTGTTATCAAGTAGAACGACCCATTTGGGTGTATCTCACTAAACATACAAATCAATTAGACTCACAAAGGTTCCTGACCAAAAAGATCATAGGCCTAAAGTCCCTGAACTACCAAGAGAAGCTGGAAGCTCTTCCCCTTTATTTAGTGCATTACAGACTTATGAGGTGAGATGTCAGTCTTGCCATTAGAGATCTGATTGTCCTGGACCTCCTGTATCCCAGCCAGTAGTAGGGCCTGGGACATAAATATTCTCCACTAGGTAAAACATGGTGAAGTTTAAAATTTATAATCTGGTATCTCCCAAACATGTGGAATAAACATCCCTTTTATGTTAAGCAGTGTAACTCATTGTCTTCCTATAAACATGACCTAAATAACTAGATTGGTGTCCACCATTTTTTTTCTGAGTTTGACTGCTATGACCCCTCTGCAGAAAGGAGGGGTGGCCTGAATGAATGGGATTAACAAGTAGTGAATGGCCATAAGACTCAGTGGCCTTGAAATGTGTATGAGTATGTACCTTAATGACTTTAGACTGGGTATTTTGTGTGTGTGTGTGTGTGTGTGTGTGTGTGTGTGTGTGTGTGTGTGTGTGTGTGTGTGTGTGTGTGTGTGTGTGTGTGTGAGAGATACGGTAAGTCTCCTCGCTTGACATTTGCTAAATTGTGATGACTTTAAAATGTATATTGCTACCTCAGACAGTAGAGGGTATGCTACTGGATACTGAGAAATAACCAAATCTACACAAGAAAATTATTTATTTTACATCTTTACAATGTGTAGTGATTCCATAGGAATTTCCCATCACTCTGGAACTCCTTGGCATTTGGAGACTGTAGTAATTTGACTACAAGAGTATGCTCTTGGTTCTGTTGGAGGCAGTATTTTCTGATACCAGATAGTGAAAAGTAATATCCATTTGTAGGCAAAATGTTTCACGTTATTTTACATAATTGCAAATAGTATTTGCAGGTCAGTGTTCCAGGTTTCTAGCATTAGTCGTTACTTCCTTTTTCTTATCTTTCTTCATAGGTAGCTGTACTACCATCATTGGTACTTCTTCTCTCCTTCTTCACCTTCCTGCCTTCTCATAGGGTATTTCTTAGATACCACTGTTGGTACCAACTTTTCCTAAAAAAAAAAAATTGGGGTCTACGTTACTTTATCGAAAATGTGGTTCATTGAACCATATTTTTGCTAACCCACTTCCACTCTATCGAAAATGCACTTTAGCTGAACAAAAAAAATTAAAAGTAAATTAAAAAAACACACTACACAGTATTATGCAGAGGGCAAGCCCCCCTGCACCCCCTATGTGAACCCCCCCCACACCCCCTACTTTAATATTCTCACTCAGAGATCACACTACAGTGGGGAAAAGGGAATATTCCCTTATCCCACTACTTTACCATGATCTCAACAAGAGTTTCCTTAATTGTACATCAACAGTATACGTTGATGTACAACTAACGTTACATGCAAACTGCATGTTTTTTTTTTCTTTAGCGAAAGTGCATTTTTGACAAAATGCACTTTCGCTAAAGTAAGTTCGACAACGTACGGTTCGATGAACCGTACTTTCGACAATACAACTAGGACTCATATATTTATACTTTTCTTTCATCTGTCAGGGCTGAAAAACCTACAGGTTTTAAAAAGTGCACTTCTTGTGGGCACTAGATAACTAATTCTGACGCCCACAGTGAGTGTGTGTAAAGCTTGGGATCTGCCCACCTTGGCACTTGTTCCATTTGTGATGGATTTAACTGTAGGGCTTTGAGTGATCAACACAACAAGTTGGTTTTGAAAGGGTTGCTTCCCTTTTCTGCTACTACTTCAGCTGCTTCAGTTTCAGAGGCTCAAATCTTCATAAAGAAACAGAAGCCTTCCTTGGAGTCGAGGGAACATAGAAAACGGTCTCCCTCTCGTTCTCCGAGCCATCTCCAACCTTGGAGACACCAGTCAAAATTGGAAAAACTAGATGTGGCCCCTTCTCTGACTGTGGGGACAACTAAATTTCCTCGAACCTGATCTCCTCACTTCACTCCAGAGTCTTTCCCCACAGCTCCATTCATCTTTCCTTCAAGAAACACCAAGAAAGATGTCTCATCCCCTATCCATTTCATCCTCTATCAGGCCCTGCCAGAGCTTGTCCAAAGCAGATATGGATAGGATAATGACAAAGTTTCTCCAGGCTCAGATTCAGATGGAAGGTGTTATCGTCTCTCTCTCCCATCAGATTTGTGGACCTCCGACCTACTTCTCATCCAATTATTTATTTTCCATCCAACAGTTTTGGAACCCTTGGATCTGAGAATTCCAAGAGTCAGTGTGTTGGGTCCAAAGACACCTAGGTCTTCATCTTTGACTGTGTCCCTGACTGCTTAAGCACTGATCCCCCTAGAGCAGGATGAGTCTGTGAACTGAAGCTTCAGCCCCAGATCCGGGGGGCTGGAGTCGACTTGGAGGTTGTCAGAGCCATCCCTTCCCCTCAGCGCTAGATAACTTGCATCTGTCTCCTCCATCACGACTGGAGCCTGGCCAGGGTCTGGGCTCTGAGGTGGTGGGGACTTCGGCTTCAGTGTGGTTGACCATGGCTTCTCCCAGGCCTTCTGGCTTTGAGGTAGTGGAGAGGGTTTTCTCTCATCTGAGAGGCCAATCTACTCATTTCTTCAGATCCTACTCCTCTGCCACCATTGAGTCTAAGTTCAGATCCTTGTCAACCTCTACGGCAGGGACAGCTGGTCCATTTGAGCATCCAGACAGCATCTTTTCAAGGGCTTACTCTATTTTCTGACACCTGTCCAGATCATCCCACTGAGGAGGTCCCTCTGAAGAGATCTTCCAAAAGGAAGCACTTGGATTCCTCTCAGTAATCTCTCACTGAAGACACTGACTTCAGTGAAGGGCATGGGTCCTCATGGTCTCCACCTGAAGATATATGCTTTGGAGACCTTCTAGAAAACCTTAGCCATAAGGGTGATGGTTTTCCGATCCCCCTTTCCAGGTGGCGTCAGTGTTTCTGGAAGCCTTCAGGTTTAGCTCATCTGTGTCTTGGGTTACCCCCCCCCGCCTGATGACGTTATATAGATCTAGTGTCTCGTCGGGCGTGGAAGGAGCCCGATACCATAGAGCCCATTCCTTGCCTTCCTGACAAATTTTTCTCCTCTCCCAAAGACGAGCCTTATTGGAGTAAAGGGTGCCAGTGGACACCATGCTTGTGGCTGCAACCCCCAAAAAACATGCAGCTGAGAAAAGCTCTTCTGTTCATCCCCTTAGAGAGAATCCAGAGCATTGGACAGATTTTGAAACTGGTTTGTACTTCAATGACTTTTGCCCTATGGTCACTGAATTATTTGACATACTTCATTAGATCACAGAGAGACTTTGTTGATGAACTTTCCAAATCTCTTACCAGGTCCATGTCACAATTTTCACAACTGGGTCACCCTCCATTCTACCTCTAATGCATCCATGAAGTTGATCTCCCACACAACTTGAAGGTACCTCATGGGTGATGGGTTCAGACATAGCCATTAGGAGACATGCCTCAATGCGCTTATGAGTAACCCTTCAAGTCTTCATTCATCAGTGCTCCCTTTGATGGATTTTCCTTGTTTGGCCCAGCTGTTAAAGAGATGCTGTCCTGCACTCAGCAAGACAAGAAGAGCTTGTCTGCTGGGGGAATACATTTTTCTATACCACAGAGGTCCTTTTCCAGGAATCATTGTGGAGGTAGAAAGATGTGGTTCTGTAAGTTACAAGGTTCTTTCCAGGGCTCACGGGGGGAATTGTCCCTCAGAGGCAGGGAGGAACTTCTAATGGAAGATGCCACCCTTGCTGCAGAGGAGGCCTGCAAAACCAAGGGTTTCAAGATTTCTTCTTAGACAAACCATTCCCGCATTCCTGAAGGGTTGCCCGACTGCTTTGCTATGGAGGCAGTCAGGAAACACTTGTCTCAGCACCCAGAAGCTTGAGCATCAGTCACAAACAACACTTGGGTGCAAAAGATTATATCCAGAGGCTGTTTCTTTCCCTTTTTGCATATACCACCAACCAAAAAGAAAAGACTCCCCAATGTTCCAGCTAGTCAGTGGGAGTTAGCAGCCTTAGAAATTCAAAAGCTGATAAACAAGAAAATCATCCAGGAGGTCCCACCAGACCAGAGATGATTCAGAACCTACTCAAGGGTTTTTTTAGTGCCAAAGATGACAGAGGACCTGAAACCAATTTTGGATCTCAGCAAACTCAATCAGTTTCTGAAGAACTCTGAGTTCCAGATGGTCATGGTTCAGTCCATTCTGCTATTCCTATGAAAAGATGATTGGATGTGCTCTGTCGATCTTCAGGATGCATAATATCACATCAAAATGAACAGATGCTTCTAAAGATATCTGCGCTTTTGGTTGGGGGCCAGTCACTATTAGTTCAGAGCCATGCCTTTTGGTCTCACTACGGCCCCCAGGGTGTTCACCAATATGACAGTGGTAGCAGCTCACCTGAGACTGCTTTGGCTCCAACCAAGCATCTCCTATAAAACACCAGGGACTGCCTACTACAACTTTGCACTCTTTAGGCGTTACAATCAACTGTGCCAAGTCTTATTTACTTCCTGTCCAAGTCTTGGAATTTATAGGTGCCTGCCTGGACCACTACCCAGTCAACTAGCTTTTCTTCCTTCAAGCAGAGTACAGTCTTTAAGATGTCAAGTTCATAGGTGTTTACTAGGCTAACAACCACAAGGGCCTTTTAAGCCTAGCCATGAATCCCAAATCTCTGACAAGTTCTGGTACCTTTTAATAAGTGTAAGCAGAGGCTTGGAAGATAAAACATTTACAAGCAGGGGCCTGGCAGATGACCCATTTACAGGTTGTTTGTGTCCGTTAGAGACATAGGTGCCAAGCTAGGGATGAAATTCCTGTTCCCCATCCAATTGTCCAAGTTACACTTGAATTGGGTTAGGGAGGAACGCTGCTTCACATGGATGGAGAGTCTGTTCTAGAGACGGGTAGTCTCTGAGATACATATCTGCCTCTCCAGCAGGTCCTGTTTATATCACAGGCAAGGTTTAAGTCTTTAGAACGGGTAATGCTGTTTGTTTTGCTGATATGCATGAGGTCCGTGGCACAGATTCTTTCTCATCCCTGTCCTCCAGCATGACTGGTCCTTCAAGCTTTAGTGCCTATGGTGTCTGCTATAACCTTGATCCCGATGGCTCAATTTTATGTGCATGTTCTTCAATGGATTCTAGCTGTTCAGTGGTCGATTTTTGGCCATCCATTGTCCTCACCAATAAAAAGTCTACCGGGTTTGTAGAAATTACCTGTTTTGCAGGGTACAGTATAACAAAGTTTGTCTGAGATGTCCCTTTGTATTACCATCCCCAGTAGCCACAGTGACCATGGACTTCTTCCAATTGGGGAGGGCATTTCTCAGTCAGACAGTCCAAAGAACATGATCCCCAGAAGAGACCAATCTGCTTATCAGTGTCCTAGAGATGAGGGTGGTTCTCCTAGCATTGGAGGCCTTTCAAGATTCCCTTCCTCTGGGGATGATTGCTGTTCAAATGGGCAACATGTCTGTGGTTTGGTACATTAACAAACGGAGAGAACCCAATCCTATCCCCTTTGTTGAGAAACAGTGAGACTGTGGCAGTGGGCACTCACTTCCAACCACTTTCTAATGGCAGTGCTCATTCTGGGGAAATCCAGTGTACTAGTAGACAGAAACAAAAAATACACCAAACTCCAAGCATATAGGAAATGCCAAACACTGAGATGATAGAAAAAGTTTTCCTTTAATAACATGTCCTGGTACTTCGACAATTCGCCTTCAGTGGAACACCTCACCATACAAAAACCATCTCCTTATATACAATTAACTCATTAATCAATCAATTCATTAATCAGTTTGGAATGAATTTAAAAGTATAGCAACTCAATATTGTCTTAAAAATTCATGACAATGTTGCACAACAGCATAAATAAACATTGCTGAAAATTTTAAATACATGCTAACACATACCTACAACTTATGCCTTAATACAAAATCAAAAATATTATTAACAATGCAAAAATTTCGACAATGCAAAATTTTCATAACGAAATCACAGTGTCTAAATTCATGCCCCTCGGATGTAAGGTATGATAATTAAAAATCATTTTATATTCTAATGTATTAAGTTCAGTTTTGAAATTGCCAACCTCAAAATGTGGTCTGGCCAATACACTGAAAATAAATCCATCACTATTACCATTGTGCACATTAACAAAGTGTGAGGCCACAGGGCTGTCCATATTACTCCTTCTCACATCCCCCAAATGCTCAAGGATGCAAATTTTTACTTTTCTAGTAGTTTGACCAACATACCATAGTGGCTTAACACAATCACAACCCAAAATATAAACCACCGCTTGTGATGAACAGTCACACTTCTCAAACGCTTGATACTTTTTCCCATTAATTTTCTTTCCATGTAGATTTCTAACCCTATGACAAACAGAACATCGTCCGCAACATTGCATGCCAACATTTGAGGCATCTGTTGAATAATCCAACTTCCTAGTTAACAATTCTTTCAAATTATTAAATCTACTATAGGAAAAAGTAATATGTCTAGGAAACATATCATCACAAACTATATGCCAAAATTGTTTGACAATATTCTCAACTATCCGTGAAAATTCAGAATACCTAGATACAAAAAATAATCTATCCTGTTCACATGAAGTTGAGCATTGTTTGTGGTAAACACCTCTTGTTTTCTGTCCTCCACACAACCTATCCTTGATTCCTAACAGCATTGTCTCCGAATAACCTCTGGAAGAAAGTCTTACAAGCACCTCACTAAGGACTTCATCCCACAATTTTAAATCAGAGGTGTTCCTACGAATTCTTTTAAATTCCCCTTCAGGCAATGCTTTGATCAAATGTGGATGATGCATGTTGTTGGCATGCAAAAAATTATTGACCGAGGTGGGTTTCCTAAACGGTCTGTATTGCACCTTATAATCCCCTCCAATGTAAAATTCTACGTCCAAGAAAGATATTTTTTCTCTTGAACATTCAAAAACAAAACTAAGCCCATGTGAGTTTTTGTTCAAATCCTGTATAAAACCATTAACAAAGATGATTTTCCCTTACAAACAAAAATAAAATCATCAATGTATCATTTGTAAAAAAACAACATTGTTAACAAAAAATGCATTCTGAAACATAAATTCCTTCTCAAATTTACCCATGTATATGATTGCATAGGAAGGAGCAAAGGCCGCTCCCATAGCTGTTCCTTTAACTTGAAGGTAAAAATCCTTCTTCCACACAAAACAATTGTGTGTAATCTATAATCCAACAAAGATAGCAGAAACATGGTACGAGGGCCTTCGCCCATCATCTTTTTCATGGCTTCCAGGCCCCAACCCTTGTCAATGTTGATGTATAAAGAAGAAACCTCTACTGTGGCCCAATATAATTCTTCATCCCACATCATCCCACTCAGTGCTTCACAAACATCCTGGGTGTTTTTTACATGGGAAGGTACCCTAGACAAATAGCTTTTGAAGTGAAAATCAAGAAATGTATTTGTTCTTTCTATGTAAGAACCCATCCCCGAGATAATGGGTCTCCCTGGTGGGTTAACCATACTCTTATGAATTTTGGGAATTGCATAAATGTAGGGGTGCCTTAGTTCCCTCGTTAATAATTCTTTAACATCACTGTTCGAAAAAAATCCAAGTCCCTCACCCCTCTCAAGCAACTCAAGTTTATCTATATACTATCTCAGTGGGTTATAATTCAACTTCCTATAAAAATCTTCTCTAAGTAACTCTTCAATAATGCTATCTTATTTTACATTATCCATAACTACCCAGTTGCCTCCTTTATCAGCTGGTCTCACAGTCACTCTATCTAATTGGGTTCTGAATTCCTTTAATGCAAGCAATTCATCTTTGGAAAGATTGAATACCCCTATCTTTTCTACAAAAATCTAAGTATTCTCTTTCAATGCTTGCACATACCACATATTCAAATGCATTAATAGCTGTCGAACGTTTCGGAGGCAAAAAGGCACTAACATTGTCATGAATTTTTAAGACAATATTGAGTTGCTAATTCATTCCAAACTGATTAATGAATTGATTGATTAATGAGTTAATTGTATATAAGGAGATGTTTTTTGTATTGTGAGGTGTTCCACTGAAGGCGAATTGCCGAGGTACCACTACATGTTATTAAAGGAAAACCTTTTCTATCATATCCGTGTTTGGCATTTAATGTCTGCTTGGAGTTTGGTGTATTTTGTGTTTCGAGTTTCTAGACATTTGGTGTTTTATTACTAGTAGACAGACTCAGCAGGTCTATTGTTATGCCTCATGAGTAGTCTCTGTCTTTAAGTGTCAGAGAAGATTTTCCACTGATGGGTTCAACCTTGCTGTGATCTGTTTGCCTTACCCCACGACAAGTGCAGCATGTTCTTTGCTCTGACCCCCCCCCCCCCTTCCAGGGGAGTTGCAGAAAGATGCTCTAGTCCACGCTTGGCTCTCCTGTCTCCTTTACACTTATCCCCCCATTCATCTAATCCCCAATTTATTTCAAAAAACACTTTGGTTCAAGAGCAAGATTGTGCCCATTGTCCCTTTTTGGCCTCATCAAGTGTGGTTTCTGTTCTTTTTGTCCACTTTGAACACTCTACTGCAGTCCAAATCTGATCTCTCATACCAGAGGGTTGGTGCATCTAGACATTGCAGGCCTCAAATTAGCAACATGGTTTCTCCAGTTGCTATAGTAGTTAGATAGCCCATGCTTTCCTCCTTGGTTTGCCAGATATTACTTTTCCCAAAAAGCCTCCACCAGGAAGATTTACAAGAGTAAACTGAAAAGGTTTTCCTTTTAGGCCCATTAAAGAAATTTTGATCCCTTTAATGCTACTATTCCTGCTGTCTTGGATTTTCTAGTTTCTGTTTTTCAAGAGGAAGCTATTTTTTTCTACCATGAAAGTCCAGTTATCAGACATCTCGAATTATCATACTGGGAACAAAACTTCTCCTTTGGCTTCATCCTTAAAGGTACCTTTTTGCTTAGGCCTTCAGTTAAAAACCCTACTCCACCTTGGGATCTAACACTTTTACTACAGAGTTTAACTCAGGTCCCCTTTGAGCCATCAGCCAAATCAGACCTCAAGTTTCTTTCTTGGAAAGTGGCGTTTTTAGTGACTATCAGCTCAGCAAGATGAGTGTCTGAACTCCAAGCACTCTCTTCAAAATTTCTTTAAACATAGGGTTACCTTACGAATTAATCCATCTTTCTGCCCAAAGTAGCCTCAGAGGTAAATGTCAACCAGGCCAGCAGTTTACCTATTTTCTCCCCCAACTTCTCCAACAAGGGTGAATATGTGCTTCATCTTTTAGATGTACACCAACTCCATTTTTATCTCCATAGAGCAAAAGACCTCAGAAAAACAGATAGTTTGTTTCTTTTGCCTCCAACAGATTGGGAGAACCAGTTTCCAAAGTAACATTAGCAACATGGTTAACAGATTGCATAACATTTGTCTACAGTCAAAGAGGTATTTCCTTGCCCAGACCTCCTAAGGCTCATGTCACTAGATTCATGGCTACTTCATTTGCATTTTGGCCCAGAGCTTCCATTGATGACATTTGTGCTGCATCCACTCGGTCCATTGCTCTTACCTTTATTGCTCATTACAAATTGGATTTGATTTCCAGAAACAGGGCAGCCTTTGATTCTGCGGTACTCCGGAATGCCCTTCTATGAGGGCCACCCAGAACCACATAGCTGGGGACTCTGCGTCATCAGTGGAGGAATGAGTTAAAATGACAACATCAGATATAAAGGTTATGTACTCACCATAACTATGCATCTGTGTTTTCCATTTTCATTCTTCCTCATCTTCCCTCCCTGTTTCTCCCTTCCCTTTTTCTCTGTGAGTGCCTTGTTAGTGAATAAGGAACATCTGTTCCTAGTTTGAGCCTCTTTCTTTCCTATTGGCTTTTCTTTTATATTGGCCTACCATTAGCTCTTTTCTTTTGGGGCACAAACTTGATCTGAAGGGTTCAAGGGAATTACAGGTAAAGGGAGCTCGAGAGTCAGATCTAAGAATCTACGCAAATACAGGAGTCAGATCTGAGACCCATTAGTTCGGGAAGAATAAAAATGGGCAACACAGATACATAGTTATGGCAGGTACATACATTTTATTTTTCAGGAGGTGTGAAACACACGTGTACCTTTGCTTACTCAGAGAATCTTTTCAGATATATTTTTAAATCTCTGCAGTAATACAGCAGTCTATGTGCATATTGTTTTTCATCTCCTTATACTTGTCTTTTTATAAGTTATGAACGCCGCTTGCGGCAAAGAGCATCAGATGCTCTTTCCAAAACTGTTTTATTGACCAGTGCAGGCAATGATATACTGCATGCACATATATTTCTGCACTGTTTCATTTACAGCACTTTTGAGGTGGGAGGGCGATTAAAAATTTATTTTCCTCCAGAATTGCTTTGCTTCTGACTTTTGATGATCACATGACACTTGGCAAATATTTTTCTGTTTATGTCCCCTTTCCCAGTCACAGACTTGACAGTACAGAAGGGCAGTCATTGTTTCTGTAGCAAAAAGAAATATTTCCCTACTTGGAGTGAAGCTTGTTGCATGCTTATTTTACTAGAATTCATGCCATGTTTCTGAATGCAAGTACTCTGCTTCACTAAACCTGCACACTTCTTAACTGACCAGTTTCATTTTTGGCAGAAATGGTTCGATGACTTGGCAGATACTGAAAGCTTTCTTGTGTAAAGACCAATCCCCCTACATATATCTTGCTGGGTGCTTTGTCCCCTACACATCCTTTTAATTAATATAAGTTTCTTCGAGATTGCAGCACTTTGGTGTCAGTTATTAGAACCCCAGTCAAGTGCCATTTTACTCTCCTGGGTTCATCTGATTACTGTATTTGCTGAAAACATACTTCTCAACCTGGAAACATAAAAATCTGGACAAAGGGCCATAAAAAATAGGTACAAATCTGTACGCTGATTAACACAAAATTTGCATACATAATTATGTAACCCCACCCACTCCAAAAGAATTATGTAATACCAACTTTCAAACGCGAACTGAAGAACAGACAGCCAAAATATGGCCCCAAACCAGAGTCCCCCTGCAGCCATTCCTATGTCCCATTACTTGGCTGTTTCACCCCATTTACCATAAACACTGTAATGTGCATACTCCTTACTTCTATAATTATTATTTGGATTTTATTTTACATTTTATATCACAAACATTAATAGACATCTGCTAAACAAAGCAGTACAGTCTCACAATAAAAATAGACTTAGCATTAAAACTTCTCTGCCCTTGAAACTCACATGCATTGAAACAGCATTGAAGCCCACATCCAAAGAAAATGCATCTGGCCAGTGGTGGATAAATATTACCTTTGGGCTGTTTTCAAATCATAGGCCCCTTGCACACGAAACATACATGTGTTCTTTGATACACCTTCCTGATATTCCTTGCATAATACAGCACACTTGTTAGAGCGCGTTTTAATTTTGTTTTGAGCATTTTTCCAGTAAGCTGCATGAACCAGTAATGACAAAACTGCCCATTTCAGAAAATTTCCATCATAAAAGTCTACGCAAACTTCTACAATCCACCAGTATCAGTAAATATGCACAATCTCTGCAGAAGTAAAAGTCATCTAAATAATTTTACATTAAAGAGATCTGTAACGTTACATTGAAAAAATAAGCTAATAATATTACAATAGGGAATGGATGCCAAACTGATGACAGGTTCATAGTTACTTGGTATCTCCACCAAAGAGGACATTTTCAGCACTGTAGAATCCACCCCCTTTAAAAGTACAACAGTACAGTATCAGCAATCCATCTACATACTGTGGGAGTAGAACCCACAGCCTTCTGCATCAAAAGCAAGTATACTATCTGTTCTGCTACTACTAACAATGCAAACTGCCTTGACCTAAGCAGTACTAAACTTCTTCCCCTGAAGAACTTTGCAGCACAAGACATTTGGAAAAAAATGTATGGGGGGGGGGGGCCAAAACCAGGGAGTGGGACACATTTTAGAATCTTAGAAAGTTGCTAGAATAAAATACATGAGTATAAAAGTATGAGCCAAACAATCCAGATACTAGACCTCTTAACTCCTTGAATCACAAGTGGTGGTATGGGTAGAAAACTCAGGCTTTTGCCCCTTGTAACCAAGGTACAGGGTTTTGATCCTGGGTAACCCTAACTAGCAGTTACAAGTCACTGGGGCATTACACACACACACACACACACACACACACACACACACACACACACACACACATGCACACCATTCCGTTGCAGTGATCTGCTTAAATAAAATAGAAAGTTCAATTACCAGAAATGGTGAACAAAAAGGCAAACGACAAAGTAATTCACTCCGTAGATTTTACTAAAATTAAATAAAATAACACTCAGTAAACCTGAAGCGCTTTTTGTCTTGTTGAATACAAAGACGACTTCTGATGTAATAAAAACTGTCTTAAAACATTTTAAATAGTAATAGTAAATTGTCATATGATCCCAATCCACCCAGTAATAACAAAGTAACAATTTGTACGGGTTTTGTACTGATCTACCCTTAAAAGTACAAGCTCTCTTTACTTTGCTGTTGTTACTACTTTCAACAATAAAAGTAGTGAAAAAATGTGCTCTAACCACTAAACGTACTGTCCTATACATTTACCAATGGATGTCCACTAATAACTTCTACTTACTCTGTCATGTTAAACCAAATAACATTTAAAAACATATGATTTACAATATAAAATGACATTAGACTCTACTTCAATATGAGTCATCTAACTGATGGCCTCATTGTTCTTCCCACTTAATCACACCTCTTGTGTAAATACTTGTTTACCTGTCCAAGGTTTTAAGTTTTAGAATACTAGAAATGGTGCACATTTTATTCAATCCTGGATAGTTATATGCATTCATTAAAATCTGCCAATATAACTGTCTTACTTTTAATAGTAGTGTACTAGGACCCCCCCCCCGGGTCGTGTGGTATTTGATCAATGACCATGTAACCAAAATTATGCGTACTATGATCGTTTACATGTTTGGCCAGTGCATTGTCGAGTTTACTCTTGCTTATAGAATACTGGTGTTCATAGATGCGTTCCCTGAATTTACGTTCAGTTTTACCAATATAGTAAACTGGGCAAACTTTACACCTAGGCAAGTACACTATCATCTTAGAATTACAATCAAATCTAGAGTTGACTTTGTATCTGATGTTCCTTATAGTAAAATTATTTGTTGTGTCCACCACTTTACACTGTGAACACATACCACACCTGTACATACCTGCATTCCTTGAACAATCACTCAGTTTGTTTTCCAACAGATTTTTCAGATTTGACCCTTTCCGGAACACAATTCTAGGATGTACATCTAGAATCTCACTGAGTGATGAATTATTGTTTATTAACCCCCAATTCTTCCTTACTACACTTAAGAAACCATTTGTTTCACAAGAAAATGTAGTGACCAAACTTAAGTGAAAGTTGATATTGTTTGTTATAGTAGGTAAAGTCAGTTCCCTGTCCTCAGTGTCATTCTGTGTTTTAGGGAAGTTACCTTGTAACTGTAATAATGGTTGATATATTCCCGAATCCCTTTTGTGGGTGACTTTATACATCAAGTCATCCACTAAGACGTTTGGGTATTTACACTCCACCTTAAAGTCAGCCACATCTGTGACCATTTTAGCCGCTCTCACCAACTGGCCCTTAACCACTGCATGCTTTTGATGGAAAGGATGACTGCTGGAAAAATGTATAAAGGAGTTAGAGTACGTCTCCTTTCTATATACTGTAGCGGTGTATCCTTTTTTCTGTTTATTCTTTCTAAGAAATACATCAAGGTATGGTATTTTATCATTATCATATTGGTGTGTAAATCTCAAAAACTCAGTGGTGCTGTTAAAATGTGACACAAGGTGGTGGGCTATAACATAGTCTCCTTTGACTATGATGAAAATGTCATCCAAAAATCCACAATTAAAGAAGATATATTGATCTGATATTGTTAATCCTCGTTCATTCCTTATGTGTGGGTATCAGCTCCGAGCCGGCCATTTTCCAAGCTCTCGTCAGCTTCAAACTCTTGAGCTAAACTCTTACCCACAATTCCCCTCTCCCTGTTACCTCAGATTTCATTTGCCGCGTTGCCATCTGGTCATGTCAAGCTACTTCTCTTGAGCTAAGTACAGTCAATTGTTGTTTAATTGCTTTACAAATTACTTTTCTGTCAGAAAAGTTAATATTTTATTGTCTCTTACCCTATCCCATCTAGCGTTCATAATTTCAGGTTTTCTTCTCTGTCCTTTACTTACCCTTTTTACCGTGAGGTAATTTCTCCTTACTATCTCTGGTAACCCCTTTATTTTTTTTCTCATACCTTCGGGTACTCTCTTGTACCATTGTTGGTACTTTTCTTTTTGTTAATATGGCAGATAAAACGGTAGTCCGGGTTTTAAGCGGTGTTCTGATTGTGGACACAAACTGCCTACTTCTGATGCATACTCTTTATGTGTTTATTATTTGGGAGCTTCCCATTTATCTGTTGAACTACCTTGTACTATATCTGAAAACTTTTCTAATAGAACTTTGTCAGAAAGGAAAAATAAGCTGATACTGAAGGAACTTCTAAAATCTCCCTTTTCAGATGCTATTTCTGGGTCAGAGGTCTCAACCCCTCCTAAAGCCCATAAGAAAATGCATGTTTCTACTAAGGCTAAATCCTTGCCTTTGTCCCGGGCTGCAAACTCTCAACACCCAAAATCTAAAAGGGCTAAAATTTCGGCTCCGGAGCTCTCTCAGTCAGCCCCAGTGCTTTCGGTGCCCAGACCTTCAGCACCGAAGCCTTCGGCTCCATTAGTGATTTTGGCTCCATCCTCTCCTGCAGCCTTCTACATATTGGCACCGAGAGGCTCCTCGGTTCAGACCTTTACCACTGTATCGGCACCAACCGTTCAGTCGGTGCAGACCTTGACCGTGTCAGCTCCGAGATCTTCCTCGGAACCGATGCTTGTATTACTGACTCCAGTTTTGTCGGTACCAACAACCACTTTGGCACCGATCCCTGTGTCGGTGTAGACAATGACATCGACACCGATGACCCCTTCAGTGCAGACTACAGTAGTTCAGTCTTTCTCGGCACCGCTTTCCTCGGTGCGATCAGATGAGATGGGCACCGAGTCTGCCTCTTTTGTGGACAGGCCTGTTTCTCCCTCAGTCTCGGTGAGGTCCACTAGAAGTCTTTCTGAACATGATGTCTTGCGTCTTGTGGACCAGGCATTCGTGGCCAGAGGTATTCCACCCCCCCCAGGAACTATCCTTCCTTGGGAGGTGATCACCCATCTCCAAAGACACCTTCTTATTATCCTCCTTCATTGCCTTTGAAGTCCATGGATATAGTACAGTCTTCCCCTTCTGCAGTTCTCTTTATGGATCTCACTAAGGAACCGCAGTCACCTTCGTGGCAGGAACGTTTTGCTACGACCCAGGATGTCAGCTGTGATATGCATAGCTTGCTGCTCCACAGCCATCCAGGGACTCAGAGTCGACAGGCTGAGCTACTTAGAGGAGGAGTGCCCCCTGTCCTTGACTACGCTCCTCTCTGGGTAGACCAGCCTTCCAGCTGATGGAGAAGGCTTTCACTGCTGCTGGCGATACTGGACTGTCTATACCTCCGCCCTCCTCTGGTACACTGGTTTCACAAGTCGCACCTAGCGGACACCGGGTGCAAGATCCTCAGGACATATTCCCTCAGGAATCCCATTTTCTGTTGTCTTCCCCAGCTTCTCCCACTGTGGAGGTCCACCGGAAAAGTTTGTGTAAGAGGAAGCACATGGACTCCACAGAGGAGTCTCTCACCGAAGACTCAGATTTCGATGAAGGGGGAAGGATCCCCTCGGTCACCCTCTGAGGTATCCTTTGGCGATATCCATGAAATCCTGAAACAGAGAGGTGACTGGCAGCCCTCTAATCTGACCCCTGAGGAATCTGTGCTCCTGCAGGCTTTTTACGTCCGGCCCCCTACCTCCTGGGTTACTCCACCTGCCGATGAACTTGTCAAGTTCATCGTGCAGAGTAAGAACTCACCAAACACTCCGAAGCCCAAGTCTCAATTCCACAGCATTTTCTAGTTTTTCCAGTTTGTCCGGTGTGTTTGTAATCGTGCAGCATGCTTGGAAGGCCCCTGATACTGTTGAAGCTATTCCCCAGAGGCCTGATAAGATCTTGTCCCCTCCTGCTTCAGATCCCCATTGGTCCAAGGGTCTTCCTGTAGATGCTTTGGTGGTGGCGGCCACAACAAAAAAGGATCTGGCAGAAGAAGACAGCCAGACTGTCTATCCGCCTAACAGAGAGTCCCGGGCCCTGGACAGAATAGGGAAGCGCACTTTTGCTTCAGCGACCTTTGCTATCAGGTCCCTGAATTATATGGCACATTTTACCAGACTTCAAAGGGATCTGGTCTCTGAGCTTTCTGAAACATTGGCTGGTGCAGTGTCTGATGAGGTCCATGACAAAGTGGCCTCTCAGCTAGCCACCATTGAGTCTGTGTCTAACTCCTCTATGCGACTGATATCTCACGCATCAGAAGGAGCAGCTAGAGTGGCGGCTTCAGCTGCGGTCTTGAGACGACACTCCAAGATGCGCTTGTGCAACTTTGTGGAACCTTTTAAGTTTTCCTTTCTTAATGCCCCATTGAGCCCTCCTCGTTGTTTGGGCCCAAAGTTAAAAGCACACTGGCCAGATGTGAACAAGATAGTAAGACCCTTTCTGCCGTAGGTGTCCATTATTCTTCCCCTCAACATGCTTTCTCCCGAAAATAAGAGTGGGAAGATATGGTTCAAGAAATCTCAGGGTCTCCTTTCCGTGACACACAGGCCGAGCTTTCCCCCAGAGGCAGAGGGGGAAACTCACAGGGAAGATGCTCCTTTCGGGGCAGGGAGTACCGCGTAACCAGGGTTCCAGGGATTCTTTCCCTGGTCAATCCTACCAGCGCTCCTGAAGAGCGGCCCAACTCCTTTCCTCTGGAGGTGGTTGGGGGACATTTCTCCTTGTACTCTTCTGCCTGGCTAACCATCACCACCAATTCTTGCGTATAAAGGATCATAACCAGGGGTTATCATATCCCCTTCGATCTTTGTCCCGTCCCATCAAAAAATCTTCCCAATGTTCCACCCAGTCAAAGGGAAGAAGCAGCACTACAGATAGAAAAGCTGCTAAGAAAAAGAGTCATCCAAATAGAGCCTCCAGACCAGATAGGATCTGGATTCTACTCAAAGTGCCAAAGAAAACCGGGGACTGGAGACCAATTTTGGACCTCAGTGTATTGAACAAGTTTGTGAGAATACAAATATTCCGGATGGTCACTATACAGTCTATCCCCCCACTTTTGGAAAAATACAATTGGATGTGCTCTATAGATTTTCAAAATGCATACTACCACATAAAGGTGGACAGACCATCAAGAAGATTTCTGCACTTCTGTGCTGGAGCCAGTCACTACCAGTTCAGAGTACTGCCCTTTGGACTCTCTACAGCCCCCAGAGTGTTCACAAAGTGCATGGCAGTTGTCATAGCTCACTTGCGGCTTCAAGGATTCCAAGTGTTTCCGTACCAAGACGACTGGCTCATTTCCTCCCCCACCAGACATCTACTGGAAAAAGCCCTGGCATACTCTCTCCTCGCTGCTCAAAGGCTAGGCATAACCATAAACTGGCAAAAATCCAATCTCACCCCATCTCAGTCAATAGAATTCATAGGGGTTATCTTGGACACAAAAAACTGCAGAGCGGCTATTCCAGAGCACAGAATTTTAAGGATAAAGCAACAACTAATTCCAATCCTTTCAAAGGAAAAATCCACGGCTCACTCAATTCTACAGCTGTTGGGTTCCATGGCAGCCTCCATCACCATTGTTCCCCTCTCCAGGTTTCACATGAGGCTTCTACAAAGGCTACTGCTCATCCAATGGCATCCTTTTCAGCATCCTCTTTCAGCCATGATTTGAGTAACCACAGGTGCAAACAGGATTTAAATTGGTGGATGATGCACAATCTCTCTCAATGGTCTCACCCTTTTTCCTCCCAGCAACCCAAGGCCACAGTGACCACGGACGCCTCCCTGATGGGGTGGGGGGGCTAGGTCAGGGACAGACTGTCCAAGGCACTTGGTCCCAACCGGAGGCCCATCTGCATATAAATGTTCTAGAGCTGAGGGCAGTGCTTTTGGCGTTGCAAGCATTCCATCCCCTGCTGCCGACTGGGACAATTGCGATTCAATCAGACAACATGGCGGTGGTCTGGTACATCAACAAGCAAGGTGGAACCAAATCTTACCCCCTTTGTCGAGAGGCCATGAGGATATGGCAATGGGCGATGGCTACCAACCGTTTTCTTCTAGCAACGCACATTCCCGGGAGTTTCAACATGATAGCAGACAGACTCAGCAGGTGCATTCTGCAACCTCATGAGTGGTCCCTGAATCCCTTGTTAGCGGCGGAGATCTTCCACCACTGGGCTGTCCTTGCTGCGACCTCTTTGCATCCCTAGCCAACTACAGATGCAGCAACTACTTCGCCTTGATTCCCCCTCCGGGACAGTCACCCCAGGGACGCTCTCGTCCACGATTGGTCCTTGGGACTTCTCTATGCATTTCCGCCCTTTTCTCTCATTCCCCAGTTTCTGAAGAAAGCCCGGCGGTTGAAGAGCAAGGTAATCCTCATAGCACCATATTGGCCACGACAAATTTGGTTCCCATTCCTTTGGCCTCACCTACTAGATTGACCATGGATCCTCCATCCAATCCAGGAGTTGATCTCACACCCACAGAACCTGATTCATCCCATCCTGAACAGCCTGAAGCTAACTGCTTGGCTACTCCAATTCCCTTCATTGCCAGGCAGAATGATCTTTCTTTACCAGTACATGATATTCTCATTGCTTCTCATAAGTCCTCCACTAGAATTACTTATCTGAGCAAGTGGAAAAGATTTACCTGTTGGCTGAAAGATAAACAAGTAGACCCCTTTTCAGCAGCAGTGCCGATAATACTAGACTATCTGTCCGACCTGTTTCAATCTGGTATATTGGCCACTACCATTAGAGTTCATTTGGCTGCAATTTCTAATTTTCATGAGGGTGCCCAAGGTTCCTCTCTTATGTCCCATAAATTGTGCAAGACCTTCATAAAAGGTGTGAATCATCTGAATCCACCTTTTAGAGAACCTATTCAACCATGGAATTTATCATTAGTTCTACAAGTTCTGACAATGGCACCTTTTGAACCAGCCTCTTTTTGCGACCTCAAGTATTTGGTTTTGGTCGCTATTACTTCTGCCAGACGTATTTCTGAGCTTCAAGCGTTATGTATCAAGAGTCCATACTTGATTTTTCATAGAGATAGAGTGTCTCTGCGAACTAATCTGTCATTTCTGCCTAAAGTGATCTCTGAAATGTCCATTAATCAAGCCATTGAATTGCCAGTTTTCTTTCCCAATCATTCAAACAGAGGAGAGTATTGCCTACATACCCTAGATATCCACAGGCAAATCCGTTTTTACTTAAACAGGACTAAACCCTTTCTTAAATTTGACCTTTTTTTTTGGCATTTTCTGGACCTGGATTAGGATCTGCTGTTGCTAAGGCCACATTAGCTAGATTGTTGAAGGACTGTGTGACCTTCATTTACATACAATGTAATATCTCATTGCCTACTACCATGAAAGCTCATTCAACAAGGTCGGTGGCAACTTCTGCTGCCTTCCATGCCAGAGCTTCTTTACATGACATCTGTGCAGCTGAAACTTGGGCTACGCCTCATACCTTCATCAGTCATTACAAATTGGATTTGGCCTTCAGGGGAAGAGCATCTTTTGGTTCTATGGTGCTCAGGAATGTCCTTCCATAAGAGCCTCCCAGGAATAGAGGTAGCTGGGGACTCTGCCCCACACATAAGGAATGAACGAGGATCAACAATATCAGATAAAGAAGTTATGTCTTACCATAACGTTCCATCTGTATTGTTGATCCTCATTCAGTCATTACGACCCTCCCTCCTTCCCCCTCCTGTGGTTTCTAGTGGATCTTACCATCCAGTTCTCTTAGGTTATTTGACTAGAGGTAGCCTCTACCTTCTTTAACTTGCAAACTCAATCTGAGGTAACAGGGAGAGGGGAATTGTGGGCAAGAGTTTAGCTCGAGAGTTTGAAGCTGACGCAAGCTTGGAAAATGGCCGGCTTGGTTCCGAGCTTGGAACCGATACCCACACGTAATGACTGAACGAAGATCAACAATACAGATGGAACGTTATGGTAAGACATAACTTCTTTTTTGATATCCTCTTTTGTTTGGATGTAATCGTTTTCCCATTTCGCCATGACTAGATTAGTGAAACTGCCGCCACAGGGAGACCCCATGGCAACACCTACCTTTTGAAGGTAGTAATCTTTTCCGAACATAAGGTAGTTGTTAGATAAAAGGATATCTAGTAGTTCACCTACTAGGGAGGTCTCTGAATCAGTTGTCCCCCTTCTGTTTTAAGAACAACATTACCCATTCAATACCTATTTGGTGTGGAATAGAGGTGTATAGGTACTTAACATCGACTATTAAAAACCCGTACTCCTCCTCAAATTTTTGGTTGTTAATTTGTTCTAAAAAGGACCATGAGTTTTTACAAATAGTTGGAACTCCATTCACATATTTTTTAAGGATGTAGTCAACAACCTTAGCACAGCCATAGGTTATGGAATTACGTCCATCAACCAAGGGTCTCACTGGTGGATTCATGATATCTTTATGTGTTTTCGGGATACCAAATAGTAGTGATGTCTTAGGGCTGGGAATTATCATAAAATTGTATACCTGTATGTCTATTCTATTTTCTATAAATAGTTCCTCAATGTATCCTCTAATTCTACTAGAAGCAATATTTACTTCATTCAATGACATAGGTTGGTATGTTGCACTATCTAATACACTATGCATTCTATTCTCATAATCCCAACTATCCATGATGACAAAGCCGCCGCCTTTATCAGGTTTCATACACCTGACTTTACAGGAACGTGTCATGGTCAAAGCCTCCCTCTCTTCCTTACTCATGTTGTATTGTAGTTTATGTCCTCTGTCCTGTATGAGTGAACGAATATCTAACTCACAGACACTTTCAAATAAAGTGAGGACTGGGTGTAATGGTGGATTATATACACTTGCTATTTTAAATTTTGTATCTGGTTGCAATATATCATTCTTAAACATGAGTCTAAAGTTGGCTTTACGCACAAAACATTTGATGTCACTAATAGTTCATGCTACATTTAAATGCGTAGTTGGAACAAATGTACTTCCCTTAGCAAATAGGTCTATTAAAACTTTGTCGATAGTCACTGATGAAAAATGATACACTGTAAAGTCACCTGCTTCATTTTGCAAGATTTTACACAACAGGTATTGATTTTCCAAACCCGCTTCCCTTTCTATACTTTGTTCTTCAGTGGGTACCTGTTGGACTGTGCTCGCTTCGTTTGGTGCATATTGTGCTAGACATTCTGTCCCCTCCAAAAATTTCCGGCGTTGTTATCGGTTTGGTAACCATTTCTGTCTTTTGTTGAATTATTTCCTTTAGGCACCTTACTCCTTGTAACATCTGGTGGTCAAGTATTGTACTGGTCGTTGCTACCAACATTTTGTTGATTCACATTTAGATCTAATGATTCAGATTCATGGTGTTGCTCATCATGGTTGTTGTCTATCTTACTGTTAGTTTCCTTCTGGTTTTGAATGTATGGTGGATCGGGATAAGCAGTCCCATTCCAGTAGGCTAAAATGTCCCGATTCAACTTTTTTTGTTTAGTTGATTTCAGCTTTTCAATGAATTGGTCTATGCTACTAAAAGACCTATTGTATTCGAACTGGTACCTACTGAAGTCTTTGTGATTGTGTATTTCGTTATTAAGAGAAATAATTTCAGGGGCTAAGCTTTCAATTTGTTGACAGTAATGTTTCTTCATAATGTTTAACATCCCCAGCCCCTTCTGGTTGTAGTACTCTATCAGTTCCAAATGGAATACAGAGTTTTTTTCCAACCCATTCAGGTATTGCCAACTGCGAAGCCCTTTCGGGACAATCTTCTGTTTGATACATTCATTAAAGTAAGAAACTTCAAGTTGAAGTTTCTTACTTTGAAGTAGCTTCTGATCTAGTTCTTTCAATTTAGCAACAATATCGTATCCAATGATGTTCTTCATGTTTCACTGTTGCAGTCATTACATTTGGGTAATCTGCAGGCAGGTTGCCCTCAGTCAGCTTGAATAACAAAGACTTGGGTCCTGCGTCAGTTGCTGTCTCCTCTTCCATGACGTCAGGGGTATAAGACATGCAGCTGACCCCATTTTATTCAGTCTTTCTTGCCACACGTTGCCTGAAGCAGTTCGCAAGTGCCGGTCGGCCGACTCCTGAAATTTTTGCATTCCAGTTTCAGAGCCGAAGTCTTCAACTAAAGCTAAGTACCCCATTGGGGAAACGTTTTCTTGCTCCTTACCGATGTCAGTGAAAGTTAATAATTGCGTTACTTGTGGGAAGCAAATACCTCATTAGGATTTTCATTTGTACTGTATTCCTTGCCTAGGCCTAGGTCATAACGTGCCTTGCTGTCGGTTTTGTGCTAGATTTAACCAATGCACTATTAAGCGTCAGTATATTTTTGCTTCTAAATATTTTGGATCAAGATTTAATTACCCTGATATGTCGTCAGTTAGCAATCTGACTACCAGAGTTCACAAAAAACACAAAGAAAAAGACAGAGACAGACCGTCAAGGTCCAAAACCGATGAAACCTCCTAAGCCAGTCGAGGGTACTCAGTGAGGTGCTTTCGCAGCCCTTGATACCCGCTTCTTTTGAGTCACAGGCCTCTACCGAGACCCATGCGGAGTCTGGTATGCCGCAAGATTCTCAGAGTATTGAACCCGTGGATGTCTCTCCCTTGGATGGGTGCGGAGCTGCTGAGCAAGCACCGGCTTCTGATGGTGTTTTCAGGCCTCAACATATTTATATAAAACCGATGCCAGCATCAAAAACAAGATCAAAACATCTTCTGTGTCTAAAAAACTGACACATGAGCCACGTGCTCAGGGCCCTATGCCTAAAAAACAGATGATCAAAATGGCTGAGGACTTAATTACCTTGATCAGGAGTTCCCAACCCCCTGCTAAGAGGCCTAGGCAAGACATTGATTATGAATCTTCAGATCAGGTTTCCATTTCTTCTGATTCCACTTCTGGTCAGGAATTTTCTATTGTACCCTATGAGGATTCTGATGGAGAAGAATCCATCCCATCTGCATCTCCTCCTGGGGATTACTCTTTTGGAGAAACCTTGCATACTTTAAGGGAAAATTTTCACTGGGAGAGTCAGGGTTTCTCTAAATCAAAAAAGAGGCTTAGGGATTTCCTTCTTCTTAGACAGCATAGGCCTTTGGCTATACCTCCTGTATTAGACATTGTTGATGATGTGTTTTCGGAATCAAGCATGGCTCCTGATTCCCTACCTCTGGCTCCTAGTAAGCCAGACAGATATTACAGGGTTCCTGACTCCCACAAATTTCTATTTAAAAATCCTGCTGCTGATCCTGTGACTATCTCACAGGGTCCCAAAGGTGTAAAGGCCTCTACAGCCAAAAATTCTACCCCCTCTGATAGAGATTCCAGGGCGCTGGATAGATGGGGAAAGAAGGTTTATATGTCTGCAACCTTGGCAATCAGGGCTTTAAACTGCCAGTTTCATATGCTTAAATATCAACAGCATGTTATGGGCTCATTGAAACAGAAAATGATGTTGATTTCTGATTGTGTGGAAAATAAAGAATTACAGGAATTGTTACATTCAGCAGAACAGGTTGGAAAGCATACTTTGCAATGTGGTTTTGATTCCTTGGAGGCCTCTTGCAGGGCCGCAGTTACTGGATCTGTGATTAGAAGGCATGCCTGGCTCACGGAGCAAAATCTCCTTGATCATGTTAAAGCTAAATTGTTGGATGCCCCCTTGCAGCATGATACTCTGTTTGGTAATAAGGCAGTAGAGGTTTTAAAAAAATGGAAGACCAAGCTAAATCTATGCAAACTGTAAAAGATTTCTTACAAGTGCAGCCACCCAAGTTCAGTAGGCACTGGCCTACTAAAAATTGGTCCTTTCCTGTGTCCAACAGAGCCACTCAAGGCAAATCCAGGTGCTCAAAAGGCTCTAGATACCAATCACAGGGTTCTTACAGGTCAAAGCAATGGGGTGCTTCCACCTCCAAATCTGGAGGAAACAAAGCACAGCCCTACAGTAAGCAGTCTCAGTGACTTCCCTCTACCTTCACCAAGCACTTATCTTTTGGCAGCCCCCATGGGGGAAAATTAGCACATCATGCTCAAAATTGGCAGTTAATTACCCAGGACAAGTGGGTATTAAACATAGTATCCCAGGGGTACAGATTTCATTTCCATTCTTTGCCAATTCCAAACGGTTGGCCAGATCTGCCACAAAATCAGTGGGCAGAGGCTCAGAAACAAGTTATGTCCCTCATGGATATGGAGGTTATTCAACCAGTACTAGAAAAGGAAAAAGAACAAGGTTTTTATTCAAGACTTTTCCTGGTACCCAGAAAAGACAATGCCTGGCATCCAATAATGGATTTATCGATTTTGAACACGTTCCTGGACATTCCAAAATTCAAAATGCTGACTTTACAACAGCTACTGCCTATGCTGGGCAGGAACGCTTGGTTAGTGACTCTAGACTTAAAAGAGGCATACCTGCATATCCCAGTAAGGGAATCGTGCAGAAGATACCTCCATTTCAAAGCAGGTTTTTTGCATTACCAATTCTCTGCACTGCCCTTTGGCTTATCTACTGCACCCAGGGTCTTTACAAAGTGCCTGGCACCAGTAATTACATTCTGCAGACAAAGAAGCATTCAAATTTATCCCTATCTGGACGACGGTCTCATTCAAGCAGAGGACAAAGACACTCTTCTTCAACATCTGGCATTTGTAAAAAGGCTTCTAGCATGCCTAGGGTACACCATAAACGAAAAGAAATCACAATTGGTACCCTCTCAAATAATTACATTCATGGCTGCAAGCTTGAATACAACTGCCCAAATAGCTTACCTTACACCAGACAAACAAAGGCAACTGACAACATACTTCAAACAAATGGCAACAAAAACCCAGTTATCTGCAAGACAAATTCTGCAGGCTTTGGGGTTCATGGCATCCTGCATTCTACTAATTCCATATGTGAGACTGCATATGAGGAAACTTCAGTGGTACCTAAAAAGTGTATGGAGTCAGCATTGTCACAGTCTGGAAACAATGATTCCTCTCATTCCCTGCCTACAACAGGAGTTCCTTTGGTGGGCAGAGACGTCACCAAAACAAGGGACTGTCATTCACTATACCCCCTGCTGCCCAAACCCTAACTACAGACACATCAGACTATGCTCGAGGGGCCCACCTAGTGGGGAGATGCATTCAGGGCAAATGGAGGCCCAAACAAATGCATCTGCATATCAACCAGAAAGAGATGCTAGCTGTTCAGAATGCTCTGACAGCCTTCAAGGACTTACTTCATCCAGGACAACTACTGATAAAGACGGACAACACCACGGTTATGTGGTACATAAACAAGCAGGGGGTACACATTCCTATCCCCTTTGCAGACTAGCCATGGCATTGTGGAACACAGCTTTGACTTACCAAATACATCTTCAAGCTCAATTCCTGCCAGGAAAACAAAAGACTCTGTCAGACGACCTAAGCAGAAATCTTATGGACCTGCATGAGTGGAAACTGGATCCACAAATCTTCAGCATGTTAACATAGAAATGGGGGAGCCCAGACATAGATCTGTTTGCCTCTCCCCAAAATTATCAACTGGACAAATTCTGCACAAGGACTTATCACAGACAAGCATGGAAAGTGGACGCCCCATCCTTCAGTTGGTAAAACCTATCAGTCTATGCCTTTCCCCCTCTACCTCTTCTCTCAAAGTTCTTACTAAACGTCAGACAGGAAAAAACAAAAATGATCCTAGTTGCTCCGGACTGGCCTTGCCAGCACTGGTACCCAATTCTAAGGAATGTGTCTCAACTCCCTCCTTGGTACTTGCCTCAAATACCTCATCTACTGTCTTAGCAGAAGAATCAAGTTCTGCATACTCAGCTGCAAACTCTGAACCTTGCAGCATAGCTCATCATTTAATTATTCAAACAACACCTCTCAGTAAATCTGTGATGGATGTCATTTTGGAAGCCAGAAGGCCTAGTAGTAGAAAATCTTATGCTGATAAATGGAAGAGATTCTGTGCTTGGAACCAAGCACAAGGAACGGACACAGCAAAGCCCAATATCCCTCAGATTTTACAATATTTGACTGAGATGCTTGACAAGGGCCTATCTTTTTCTAAAATAAAAATCCATGCCTTTGCCATCTCGGCTCATTACAAAACGGAGCCTCCCCTCTTTTCTCATCCTCTGCTTAAACAGTACCTTAGAGGGGCCAAAAATTTAAGGCCTCCCAGAAGATCACCAACTCCTGCATGGGACCTCAATTTTGTGCTGGAGAAACTCACCCTGCCTCCTTTTGAACCAGCAGCTACTGTGGATATAAAAAAATTTTATCTTGGAAAACAGCTTTCCTCTTGGCAATCACTTCAGCAAGAAGGGTTTCAGAACTACAGGCCCTCATGGCTGTGGAGCCTTTTAATACATTTTACCCGAACAGGGTGTCCCTCAGGACCAATCCTTCTTTTATGCCTAAGGTGGTATCCAGTGTGTGCTCTTAACCAAACAATTCACCTGCCAACATTTTACCCAAATCTGCAGAACAAGGGGGAGTGGATTCTGCATTCACTGGATGTGCACAGACAACTAAGGTTCTACTTAAACATGACCAAGTTTCTAAGGAAGTCTGAGCAACTACTGTTGGCATTTGCTGCAGGATCAGAGGGGAAGGCTATATCAAAGCAGACTATTTCTAAGTGGATAAGCCACTGCATTCGTTTCTGCTACTTGCACCATGGTAAACCTGTGCCCAAGGGAATCAAGTCACATTCCACCAGGGATGCGTCTACCTCAGCAGCTTTTCTCAGAGGAGTTCCAACCAAAGACATTCTAGAAGCTGCTACTTGGAGCTCTGTTCATACCTTCACAAAGCATTATCATTTGTCTCTCTTCTCCAAATTCAGGGCAGGCTTTGCCACTGCAGTTCTGCCGGGCCTTATAGCCGCTCCTAATGCTGTTTAGTTCCATCCTCCCATCCACAGCTTTGGGATTCTACCCAACTGTAATGACTGCAACAGTGAAACATGAAGAACATAGTACAGTTGTGTACACTTACCATAAATGTAGATGTTCAAGTGTATTCACTGTTGCAGTCTGGGTTACACACCCACCATCCTCCTTTTCTATAACTTCTCTTTCCTTCACTATATTCTAAAGCCTTTGTGGTGTGTTTGCTTTTAGATGAAGGTAAAATTTATGTTGCTAAAAGTGCATTTACATATATATTTCTGTTTATTTATTTATATATATATATATATATATATATATATATATATATATATATATATATATATATATATATATATATATATATATATATATTTTTTTTTTTTTTTGCTCCCCTTTGGGGTGGGGGGGCAAGAAAAACTGAATAAAATGGCGTTGGCTGCATGTTTTATACCTTCTACCTCTATTAGATACATGGGAACCAGACCTGGAATGAATTTCCGATTTCTTATCCGTTGGTCAAGGTTATGCTTTAATAGGTTTAGGGATGCACTGTGCTTCACATGGATGGGGAGCTTGTTCATGAGCATGATGATTCTCTGAGATGCATGTCTGTTTTTCCAACATGTCATCTTTGTCACAAGCAAAATTTAAATCCTTGGATGTAGTGGTTCTGATGCTATTCATCTTGCAAATTTGGAAAAGGTCCATCAGAGCTAGATCTGAAGATGTCTTTTTTGCCAGGCATAGATAATCTGTCAGTAACCTGTAGGAGACAGATTGTAAAGATAAGGCTTTAAGGCAATACTTGAATTCAAGCCATTTTCTCACTGAAAAACAGAATGCAATGTTTTTGAAAAGTTTAACCTAGAAATCCTGTAATAGGACTGTTTGAGATTGTTAATATGGTGGTGGTAGATAGTAAAGATGTATGTTATATATGTTTAGCAAATGGGCAAACCTTGCACTAAACCCTGATTGGAGAACAAACGTACTCTGGTAGGGTGTTAATGTACAGGTAATGCCTACTGAAAAACAAGTCCGACAATTCACGGCAGCATATTAAGATACAGTGGAGATCAGACTATTAGGAACCTAATGGCTTCAGTATTTTACATTTGCTAAGCAGTGGTTTTGCTGTTTAGTGAGTGTAAAAAAAACTTAACCATGCATACACTTTTCCTTCTTTTATTTTTATGTTTCTGTCTGTGTGTGAGAGAGAGATGGATAATGGGTGCAGTGATTAAAATTAAGAGGTATGCACATATTTCTTAATTGTACAGATTTTCCCAGAATGTCCAGATTTCTGCCTCATATTTTTTGGTCTGTTCCTCATAACATTTTTGATTTTCTGGATTTTTTTTGGCAAATCAGTGAGGATTAAATTCACTATATGACCGTCATTTGAGTTTTAGACTTCATATCCTTCAGAAGATGCATAATAATACAAGACCTGTTATTCTAGCAACTTTCTAAGTTTATAAGAGCAATATTTAAAAAAAAAACTGTTGCTATTTTTGAGGGTTTGTCCCCTCTGTTATTTTTGGTCTTTTTGTGCTAAGACATTGAGCGCTGTGGGTATGCATAGCTCTCAACCTCTTAGCTCAAGAAATGTAGATAAAACCTAAAATAAGTGGGGGGGGGGGCAGATGACAAAGGTACAAAAATAGAAGCAGATTTTCACATTGCTGCTGGAAACTTAGAAAGTTGCTAGAATAAAAGGATTTGTTTTAACATGCATTTTCTGTAGGAAGTAAAGCATGAAACTCACATTAAGTAGTGAATTCAACCCCTGTTGATTTGCCAGTAAACTACAAATTTCACAAGTAACAGACCAAAAAATGAGGTAAAAATCTGGACATTTTTTGAAAATCATATATTTAGACATAAAACTCTTCCTCTCTCACTAGAAAAAAAGAAAGAAGTTCACAAGAAATAACATGGAAGAAAAATGTCTGTAAAGTAAAAAGAATGCATACTAAAAACAACACTGCTTTGTTACGTAACACACAGGTTACAGGGAGTGATAAAGGCTTTACTAGAAAAGCTCACCCAGACGCTGCCGCAACTTGCTGTAAGGGAAAGGTTCATTTGCTCTTATTTTCTTGTGTTTTGTATTACTTTATTGCCTTCTTCTGTTTTGTATGCTGTGATTTATTTTCTTTACCCTGTGTTTTACTTGTATTCTGCTTTTAATTGCATATTAAAACTAGGGAAGAGACCACAGTTGTGTTCCTTGTGAGTCGCACAGAAATTTTCTCCACTCTCCCACGCTGTTGGTGTTGTGTTCATAAACACAACAGTCTTTCTAGTTGCCTGCCCCTTAATATTTGACCACATATCCCCTTCCCTCTCTCCTTTCACTGGCTGTTGTGAGTAAGCAACTGTTTAAATTTATTGGCCATCCCACTGTATTCCGTAGAACCAGAATACAAAAGTGTCCACCCCTTTCAATCTATATTGCTCTTTTAAAACTAGTGGCTCTCTGCTTAGCTAAAGCGTAATTTATCCCCCTTTTCCATATCTAACTGCGTAGTGCACACTGCATTGCTTTGATTATTAACCCGTTTTTTTCATGTTACCACATCTACTGCAAGGCCACCAGTTATTGGAGAGCTCACATGGTGCCTCTCAGCCGTCATCTTGGGATTAGTGCTTGTGATTTCTCCTGGTCAGAGAAGGAGCACAGGGACATTATTTACTGGAGACTGCCGATCACTGGAAAGTCTAATAACCACTTCATATGTGACAGTTTGGAAGTTGTGCTTATATTCTACTCCTGATGAGAGAAGGAGCAGAGTGCATTGATTCCTGACTGTTTCTGGCTGGGCAGTGAGTGTCTGTGCTTGATGTTCCTAATTGGTCTGGCTGCTATTCAAGGCATTTACCAGGAAAAGGCTATAACAAGCCTATAGACTTTGCATCATCTGGGACAAGACTGTGGATCATCAACAAACAGGCTGTGGTCTGCTTCTCATTTTTGGATTGGTGCTTATGTTTTGCTTCTGGTGAGAGAAGAAGCAAAGGCTCTTTATATCTCAGCAGAGGGAAGCTGTGGTCAGACCAGCACTAGTAGCAAGTTCTTTGTTTTCAGTAAGTACTGCTTGATTTGTTTCTAACTTCAATATGTCCGCCTAAATACTTCATCTTTACATTTTCAAGGTCTGCATATTAGTTTCCCTTCAAGTGTTTGGCAGTGTCATGTATAGACACAGACACCTTGAGTGACATTTTTCCTGCAAAAGTATGATTAAAATTTCACCAGTACCTAGTTGCACACAGGACAACTAGTTTGCAGTGACAAGCACCGCCCCCAGAGTTGCAGACTGGATACTCCTGACATTACTTTATATTCTCTCTTCAACTGTCTAAGCAATAAAAATGGTATGTTGCCTTGGATATGAACTTTACCACTGTCTCCATTACCAGCTGGGTGGATATGGGTATCCTGAGGCAGTATAGAAATTGCTTCATGTTTACAGACAACCAGTTAATTCTCAAATAAACTGATATGGTATGTGAGAGATGTAGTTACACAGTGTCAGTGGAGACCAAGCTCTCTTTTATAAAAACACTCCTAATGTCAATAAGGTCACATGCTGTACCCATCACACACAATTCAAAGGATATACATAGACCCACATATGTTGAGGCACTTAAATGTAACCTTTTTAAACCCCAAAGACCTCTTATATGAAGTACACATAAATACCCTCAGCAGTGCCAAATGCACTTTTTCAAAACAACACCCAGATCAATCCATACAGCCACATATCATGGAGCCTCTACTTCTAAGCCCATGCAGCAAGCCACCACACAATCCAACATTCAAGTAATTGGAGACTTCGTCGTGAGAGACACTGATGTCCCTCTCACCAGGCTGACTAAGTAGAAAGTAACAGTCATTTGCTTAGCAGGTACTAGGATCTTCCACATTACACACTCACTCAGGTCAATGGACAACAAGTACCAATATGACTCAGTAATAGTCCATGTGGGTATAAATGACCTGAGACATGCCTCCCTAGACTGTATGAAGAGAGACATCATGGAACTCTCAGAATATGTGTCTCTGACTGGTATTCGCCTAGCATTATGCAACATTTTACCTTCTCCAAGGATGATGCCACAATACAAACAAAAGATGACTGACTTTAATAATTGATGTTCATCGTGTTACACTGCTGCAGTCATTATACTTGGGTTATCCTGCCGTCAGGCGTTTCCCTAGTCGGCCTGAGTTCCAAAGTCTTGGTCCGGCGTCGGTTGCGGTCGCCGCTTCCCTGACGTCAATGCGACAGATGCAGCCGACGCCATTTTCTTCAGTCTTTCTTGCTGCGCGGTGCGGTGCCCGAAGCAAAAGCAGTTCACAAGTGCCAGTCGGCCATCTCCTGAGATTTTCAGTCCGAATCCAGTACCGAAGTCTTCTACAAAGCTAAGTACCCCGTTGGGGAACTTTTTCTTGCCTCAGACCGATGTCAGTAAAAGTTAATAACTGTATTTCTTGTGGGAAGCAAATACCTCATAAGGATTTCCATTCCTATTGTATCCCATGCCTAGGCCCAGACCACGACGTCACTGGTTCTCGGTTTTGTGCTAGATTTAACAAGCGCACTATTAAACGTCGGTTTGATTTCGCCCGGCATTATTTTGGTAGAAAATTCAATTATACCATGCCGTCAGAACTTCCGATGACCGGAATACACAAAAAGTGCAAAGACAAGGATAGGCATCTGAGGCCCAAAACTGACAACGAGGTCTCTTCTAGGCCAGTCGCCGGTTCTCCGTTTTTCAGCGAGGTGCCTTCGCAACCCCTGATGACCACTTCTGTAGAACCATAGGCCGCCTCTGACTCCCACGTGGAGATGGCTGGGCCTTCGGACGCACAAGTTATTCAGCCTACCGAGGGATCCAGAGTAGCTGAGCAACCCACAGCTTCAGAGCATGTCTTCAGACCTATACAGTTAAGCATTAAAGCCTCAGCTAAGTCTTAGCCTCCTTTAAAATCAAAGAAACAAACACAACACTCTCCAGGACAGGCCTCCATGCCTAAAAGACAAATGCTCAAAATGGCTGAAGACCTAATCACTGTGATCAGGGGTCCCATCCCCCTCCTGATAAAAGGCTTAGACAGGATGCAGACTGACTCATCCGACCAGATGTCCATCTCTTCTGATTCATCCTCAGACCTAGGATACTCTTTACCCCCTTATGAGGATTCTGATGCTGAGGAATCAATTCCATCAGCCTCACCGCCTGAGGACTATTCCTTTGGGGAAACCCTACATACCCTGAGGGAGCATTTCCACTGGGAAGGCCAGGATTACTCAGAATCCAAGAAAAGGCTCAGAGACTTCCTTTTATTACCTCAACACAGACCCCTTGCTATTCCGCCAGTGTTAGATATTGTGGATGATGTATATACTGAATCCAGATTAAATCCTGTTTCCTTACCTCCAGCCCCTGTTAAACCTGACAGATACTACAGAGTCCCTGACTCACTTAAATTTCTGTATAAAAGCCCTGTAGCTGACCCTGAAACTATTTCTCAGGGACCCAAAAGAGTTAAGGCCTCATCAGCCAAGAATCTAGTTTCCTCTGACAGATTCCAGAGCATTAGACAGATGGGGAAAGAAAGTATATACGTCTGCAACTTTAACAATGAGAGCCTTAAATTGCCAGTTTCACATGCTAAAATATCAGCAATTTTTACTGTCTCAGTTAAAACAAAAAATGCTTCCAGAATCAGATCCTCCTAATTTTAAAGAAATGCAGGATTTATTGCATGCAGCTGAACAAGTGGGAAAGCATACTTTGCAATGTGGTTTTGATTCTCTAGAGACCTCCTGCAGAGCAGCAGTTACAGGCTCTGTCATTAGAAGACATGCCTGGTTAAAAGAACATACGTTACCAGAGCATGTTAAAGCAAAATTATTGGATGCACCTTTGCAGCAGGATGTGTTATTTGGAGTTAAGGCAGAAGAAGTATTAAAGAAAATGGAGGATAAGGCAAAATCTATGCAAATGGTGAAGGATTTCTTACAGGTTCAGCCTCCTAGATTTAGCAGAAACTGGCCAACTAAGAATTGGTCCTTTCCAATTACAGACAGACTTCAAAGGGGAAGATACAGACGTCCAACAGGTAGAAGTCAAACACAAGGTCCTTACAGGCCTCGACAATGTGTTGCATCAGGCCAGAAAGAAGGGGAAGACAGGCCCCAACCATATAAAATGCAGCTCCAATAACTTCCCACTACAGCTGCCAAACAAATCCCTCTTGGCAGCCCCCTTGGGAGGAAAACTGGCACTCTTCTACCACAATTGGCAAATGATCACCAAAGACAAATGGGTTCTCAGCATTGTATTTCAAGGTTACAGGTTCCACTTTCACACTCTGCCAAGCTTAAAAGGAATGCCAAATCTGCCACAAAATCAATGGGCAGAGGCTTAAAAACAACTTACAGCACTCATGGATATGAGAGCTATTCGAAAGGTACCATCACAAGAGCAAGGACAAGGATTTTACTCAAGACTCTTTCTGCTACCCAGAAAGGACAAAGCATGGAGGCCCATTCTGGATCTTTCATCTCTAAACACTTACCTGGATGTTCCGAAATTCAAAATGTTGACATTACAGCAGCTTCTTCCCATGCTGGGCAAGAAAGCTTGGCTCGTGACTTTGGACCTCAAGGAGGCATACCTGCATGTCCCTATCTGACAAAACTGCAGAAGATACCTCAGATTCATAGCTGGTTCAATGCACTACCAATTCTCTGCACTGCCCTTTGGCTTATCTACTGCGCCCAGGGTCTTCTAAAAGTGCCTGGCACCAGTAATTCATTTTGCAGACAGGAATTCAAATTTATCCGTACCTGGATGACTGTCTGATTCAAGCAGAGAGCAAGGACATTCTTCTAAAGCATCTGGCGTTTGTAAAAAAGTTATTAAGTTGCCTGGGGTAAACAGTAAACGAAAAGAAATCAAAACTAGTGCCCTCACAAGAGATTATATTCCTGGGTGCCAGCTTGAACACAATGGCCCAGATGGGTTATCTCACACCAGACAAGCAAGGACAACTGACTCAATACTTTCAGTTGATGGCAACAAAGACCCAACTCCCTGCAGGAAAAATTCTGCAGGCCTTGGGTTACATGGCATCCTGCATACTACTAATTTCATATGCCAGACTGCATATGAGGAAACTACAATGGTACCTAAAGAATGTATGGTCTCAACACTGTCAAAGTTTGGAAACAGTTATACCACTAATCCCTTGCCTTCAACAGGAGTTTCAATGGTGGGCTCAAGCTTGTCACCACAACAAGGGACAGCCTTTTACACAACCCACAGCCAGGCAAACACTGACAACAGATGCATCGGATTACGCCTTAGGAGCATACATGGCAGGCAAATGTATTCAGGGCACGTGGCCCGCAGAACAAAGGCATCTTCACATTAATCAAAAAGAGATGCTAGCTGTACAAAATGCGCTTATAGCTTTCAAGGACCTGCTGCATCCAGGACAACTACTGCTAAAGACAGACAACACCACAATTATGTGGTACATAAACAAGCAAGGGGGCACTCACTCCTACCCCCTACGCAGACAAGCCATGACCTTGTGGAACACAGCTATAAACCTTCAAGTTCATCTGCAAGCACAATTCCTGCCAGGAGAGAAAAACACACTGGCAGATGACTTAAGCAGAAACATCATGGATCCCCACAAATGGGAATTGAATCCACAAATATTTAGAATGATAACACAGAAATGGTGGAGCCCGGACATGGATCTGTTTGCATCCCCAGTAAACAGCCAGCTACAAAAATTCTGCACAAGGAGTTACCATCCACAAGCATGGAAAGGGGATGCCCTCTCATTCAGCTGGGAGAACCTGCAAGTATACGCTTTCCACCACTACCTGTCCTGCCAAAGGTACTCATAAAAGCCAGGCAAGAAGAGCCAAAGATGATCCTGATTGCACCAGACTGGCCACGCCAGCACTGGTACCCAATCTTAAGGAGCTTAGCACAAGAACCACCCTGGATTTTGCCTCAAATCCCACATCTGCTGACTTAGCACAACAATCAAATATTACACAGCCAGCTAAAGACTTTAAACCTTGCTGCATGGAAGATTCCTTAGTCAAACCAGCAATGCCTCTCTCCAAAGCTGTTATGGATGTCATTCTGGAGGCCAGAAGGCCTAGTACCAGAAAAGCCTATTCGGATAAATGGAAGAGATTCTGTGCCTGGAACCATGTTCACAGCCTTGACCCTCTTGTCCCAAACATTCCTCAGATACTACAATACTTAACTGAAATGCTGGACAAAGGCCTCTCCTTCTCATCCATCAAGATCCACGCCTCTGCCATTTCTGCTCATTACAACACGGATCCACCAATCTTCTCTAATCCTCTGTTAAAACTACCTCAGAGGGGCTAAAAACATAAGACCGCCCCATAGAGCACCTACTCCAACCTGGGACCTCAACTTTGTTTTGGAAAGACTAACTTTACCTCCTTTTGAGCCAGCTAACACAGCAGAATTAAAATATATCTCTTGGAAAACTGCTCTTCTCCTGGCAATAACATCAGCGCAAAGAGTTTCAGAATTACAGGCACTAATGGCAGTGGAACCTTTCCTCATTTTCCACCAGGACAGGGTGTCTTTAAGCACTATCCCTACGTTTATGCCAAAGGTGGTATCCAGTGTGGCTCTAAACCAAACTATTCACCTAACAACTTTTTATCCTAAACCACAGAATAAAGGGGAGAGAGACTACTGCACTCTTTGGACATTCACAGGCAGTTACGCTTCTACTTGGACAAAAACAAAGCTTTCAGAAAATCTGAGCAATTATTGGTAGCATATGCTGCAGGAGCACAGGTAAAAGCCATTTCAAAACAGACTATTTCAAAATGGATAGGACATTGTATACATTTCTGCTACACATACCATGGAAAACCTGTACCTAGCAGCATTAGATCTCACTCCACCACGGCAACAGCCACTTCAACTGCCTACCTCAGGGGAGTACCTATCAAGGATATTTTGGAAGAAGCAACTTGGAGTTCTGTACATACCTTCACCAAGCATTACCATCTGCCTCTATACTCTAAATCCAGAGCTGGCTTCGCCACTGCAGTGCTGCAGGGCCTTATAGCCACCCCTAATGCCTTATAGAACCAGCCACCCTACCTCAGCTTTGGGATTCTACCCAAGTGTAATGACTGCAGCAGTGTAACATGATGAACATAGTACAGTTTTGCACCTACCATAAATGTAGATGTTCGAGTGTAAACACTGCTGCAATCCAGGTTACCCTCCCTCCTTCCCCTCTTACTGGCTGGTACGTACCTATGTCTTCTACCCTTACTACCTATGGGGAGTATTTGCTGGTAGCCGTAGGTTGTTTTTTGCTTTTCTTATGTATGTTTTATTAGCAATTGGAATTGCCTACCTATTTAGAGGCAACTGACATCTGGGGCAAGAAAAACTGAAGAAAATAGCGTCGGCTGCATACCCCTGTCGCACTGACGTCAGGGAGGAGGCAACAGCAACCGACGCCAGACCAAGACTTTGGAACTCAGGCCGACTGGGGAACCCAAGTGTAATGACTGCAGCAGTGTATACACTCGAACATCTACATTTATGGTAGGTACAAAACTGTATTATTTTGATTCTGGTGTCATTCTAAGGGGGTGCAGTATTTGTCAGCATGGAAGGAGATGTTCAACAGACCACACTGCTTTGCCAGGGATGGTCTGCACCTCTCCCCTCAAGGCTTTTGAATATTAGCTAAAACATCGTCTTTCCCATAGTGCCTTTTTTAGGCAATGCCAAACTGAAAGTACTTCCAACATAGCAAATCAAAACCCCCCAAAAAAAATCTAAAGGTATTACTGCTGAATGCTAGGAGTCTAAACAAAAAAACTCCATTTCTAGAAGCTCTCTTCGGGTCTGTATCACAACACCGAAAGTTCACAATTTTGAATGTTCTTACATCAACCCCTATTCAGCGAACGCTGAAAATAGCAAAATGACAGATAACCAAATTTTTTCCTAGGGAAAGAATTTGGTTGTCAGTTTCTGTCATTTTGCTATTTTCAGTGCTGTGGTGGAAAGTTAAGGGTCGGGTTCAGGTAATTATGTGATTGGGCATGGGTTAGATGAGTTAGGGTTAGGGCACGAGGGAGGTTTGTGTGTGATTGTGTGGACATGAGGGTTAGGACGGGTTAGGTGAGTTAGGGTTAGGGCTGGGGTGAGGTGAGTGTGCAATAGTGACAGTGGTGTTTGTACAGTTTAGTGTAGGGTTAGCTGTAAGATTTTTGGTGTATGTGTGTGGATTTCTGTTTGTTTGGTGTGCATTTGTTTTGTGTATGTGTTTTGGAACAGCAATTTTTTTCCCTAGGAAACAGTTTGCTGTTCTGAATGTTCGATGTTGTCACTGTTCGCTGATTAGGGGTCGATGTAAGAACATTCAAAATTGTGAACTTTCGGTGTTGTGATATAGACCCGCTCTCTTCACCCTAGAGAATGCTGATGTCTATGCTGCCACAGAGACATGGTGTAAAGCCATGGACAGCACACCGACAGTGCATGGTTATAATGCCTTCCACACATTTAGACCAGCTACTACACAGACAGAGACTAAAAGTACAGGTGTCTCGATTTACATCAAAACTAAATATACTTCAAAGCTGGTCAAACAAGGCAATGCACTTGAGCTTCTCCACGTTCAAATCACCAAAGGCAAAAGACAATACCACTTCCTTACAAGCAGTAGGTCCCCTTCTATGACCGAGAAAACCCATGCCTTGTATTTAAACTTACTGGAAACACTAACCATCCAACCCAATACCATATTGTTTCTTCTTATTCTTTCGGCTTTTTGTTAGGCAACTTTAATTACCCCACTATTAACTGTGAATCCTATACTACACCAAATGTACAGGCACAGAGATTCCTGGATTTTGTAAACACAAATTCCCTGGACCAGATTGTCAGTACAACACCCAGGGATGCAATCATACTGTATCTGGTCCTCACTAATATGGGAAAGTGCTCCACACCCCGTACTGTAATGTCCGCCCTGGTAAGGTCAGACCACAAAATAGTCTCATTTGAAGTAAAAATAAAACCTGGACACCCAGCTAAATGTAGAATATTCAGGAACTAATGTAAGGCTAACTTCTTGCTATTAAGTGATAACCTGGCAAAATGTCAAGCCCCATAAACCCTGCTGCCTATGCAGAGCTTTTCACAGAAACCCTACATAATGATATTTATAGCTGCATAGAGGCAGTTGTACCCACCAGGATGAAATACAGAACTAACTAAAAAAAAGCCACTGAGGTGGACTCACAAAGTCCATAGGCTGTATTACAGAAGAAGAAAAGCAAAACATGGCAAAAATTAGGAGGTGCAGCACCCAGCAGGATAAAATCACTCTCCCGAAATTAAACAAACAGCTCAGAGGACAAATAAAGTAGGTACATTTGGCTTCCTAGGCCAAGGACAACCACAAAGCAGTCTTTAACTATGTCCACAACCTCAAGGCAATGTACAGGTGTGTGCAGAGTTTGTCAGTGGAGCCACATGTACTGAGCCAGAAGATATAGCAAACCTACTGACCGATAAATTCAGCTTCAACTTTACCACTCTGTCCCCCTCAACCTTCCCACAGGAAGTACTGTGAAATATAACTCCCCCTGCTATCAACAGGGAACAGGTGCTTAATGCTCTCTCTAAGGCCAAGAACACTGCATCAGTGAGCCCAGACAGTTTTCCAGGATGCCTTCTAAATAGCATGAAACATGACCTGTCAGTTTGCAATTGCTATTTAACTGTAGCCTCCAAACAGGCTTCATGTTTCATGAATAGAAAACAGCAACAGTCATTCCTCTGCACAAAGGTGGGCTATCTACAAGCCCTGGAAACTACAGGCCCATAAGTCTCACTAGTCTTGTATGTAAAGCCATGGAAAGAATTATCACGGAAATGAACAACAGTGATATAGTAAATCTTTAGACACTGGACCCAACCCAGTTCGGTTTCATCAAGGGCAGGTCATGCCTACTCAACCTGGTAGACTTCTTTGAGAAGGTCACCAAAGCAATAGATGGGAGCAAAATGATTCACACTGCCTACCTTGACCTGGCCAAGGCATTTGACACAGTACTCCACTGAGGCATTGTTGACAAACTCAAAAGGTTAGGTACACACCCATATGGCACCCGGTGGATAGCCAACTGGCTCACAGACAGGACCCAGAAAGTTAGAATTGGGGAGTCCACTTCTACAAAGAGGCCAGTCACAAGTGGAGTCCCTCAGGGATTGGTCCTTGGACAACTCCTTTTTGGCATTTACTTCTCTGAAATCAAGTTCAGTCTTAGTGGTCTGTGGCTGACTATATTTGCAGATGATTTCAAATTTGGAGCTGCACGGAATCCCACACTGACACAAATGTTCTCCAGGAAGGGGTGAAGCAGACAGATAATTGGTGTCAGGGCAATGGATAAAACTAAATGCCAAGAAATGCATAATGGTATCCTTTGGGAAGTCATGCACTCCTGATAACTATCATATCAACAGCACACCCCTTAGAGTTGACCCAGTAGTCAGGGACTTAGGGATACACAAAGACAGCAGTCTAACCTTTGACCATCACGTGTCTACAGTAGTGAGGAAATTCTGTGTTGATAGATCACCATAAATGAAAAGATTTTTGGGGGTAAATACCTACATGGAAAAATGTCCCATTAAAAAATGGAAATGTGTTAAGCATTTAAGCCTAGTTTTGGGAATAGGTGTTCAGATATGATGGCATGCATTTATCAAGGTCAAGAAAGAGATTTTTTGCAGCAGATATTTTGCAGTATTTGACTTACACTAGACTGGATGATTGGAACATTTGATGCATCTCTGATGGTTGTTAATGCTAGAAGCATTAATAGTAAAGTTTTTTTTTACTGGAAAATTTGTTATGCTCCAACAAGACTGATATTGTTATTGTTTGTAAAACGTGGCTAAAGAACAATGACTGGAAATCAGTTCTGTCAGGGTATAACTGTTTTTACTGGAACAGACATTCCAACAAAAAAATCAGGTGAAGGTTGTATGGTAGGGACTGAAGATAGTTATGGGACCTGTGATTGTTACATGTTCAATGGTAACACCAATACTATAGATTGTGTAACTGTGAAAATAAAGACAACCCAGGAACATAAAACTATTGTTGGAGTGTATAGACCATCAAAGTCAAGTGCCAATGACCTAGAGGAATTCATACATTTTTTGCATGACTCAGTAGGGAAGAATAATAATAGCTGGCTACTTAAATTTACCAAAAACCGATTGGAATAATATTAATTCACAACATTAGTAAGGAAATTATTCACACCATATGTTCAGGAACAACAGTTGCTTCAGATTGTAGAAAAAACATACTAGACATTGTGTTCCTAAAGAAATTACTGTTACTTCAAGTCAAGTTTTACCACCATTGATGTGCAGTGATCACAGAGTTATAAAGGTTAATTTGTTGCTAGATAATTCTGCAAACTGAAATCTAAACCAGTGCACAGCAGATTAATTACAGATTATATGTAAGCAAAACAGTCACTATGTAAAACTTATCAGTGGAAAAACTGCAGATGGAATGTGGAAATTTTTGAAAGAGAAATTGCGTGCAAAAAATGTAGCATAAAGGCATGTAACATCAGGGAGATATACTTCCATGAGAACAAGATACTTGATTAAGGTGTTAGACAAAAAATATAAGAAATGGAAGAGAGGTTGAATTATAACTTTGAAAACTGAAATAAACAAGTTGCACAAATAATTTAAGCACAGTGTGAGACGAGATCAATATTTTTTTAAATAAAATTTATATAAAGATATTGAGGATAATTGGAAATATTTTTATAGGTACATAAGATGTATGTGAAAGGAGTAAAGATATACAAATTGATAAACTGTGTGTAGATTCTAAAATTTATTCTCAGACACAATAGATTGTATATTTACAAATTCTTGTGCAAAATAGTTTGGCTTGGCTTTACAAAGAGGGTGATAAGCTGTCCTAATGATATCCAGGTAACCACAGATACTGGAATCAAATTGGATAATATTGAAAAACACAAACTGGATCTAAACAAAGCACATGGAGGAGACGGAATTAGTAATACTGACCTGAGAACACTTCAGCAAAAACTTTCAGTACCATGGGATCCGAGTGGAGAAATGAAAAGTCAGCAAGCAAGGGAGAGTAGTTGTGCTGAAATTGAATTCATCCTCAAGTCTTGGTAAGTACCTTCATGAAGTGGACCCTTATTTTCACAAAATCTCACCAAGGCAACACTTATAGCATGTATCATGGACAGAAGTGGGTCAAAATTTAAAAAAGATAGCTGGGTGTACAAGACCCAGGATAAAAAAGTGCCCAATCCTGGTAGACACACTGGTGCCAGGGCTGAAAAAGATGGTGTAGAACCCTCAAAATACAGAAACATTCCAACAATGGGGCCAGGCACAGGCAGAGGATGCCCCCCTGTTGTAGAAGGAAGTAGTAGTCCAGAAAAATCACAAAAACTGATAATCCAAAGAAGAGCCATAACTATTGAGGATAAGAAAGAAGTTATGTGTTGGTACTATTATGCAAAAAGCTCACAATTTCCAGACACAACATATACAAAATGATTAAGAGAGAAATCAGAGGAAAGAAAAATACATCCACGAGAAAAACTTTCAGAAGCTTCAAATAAAAATTTGTATTCATTAATACAGCAGATTTAAGAAAAACAGCATATAGATCAAGAAACATTGATCTATTCGGAAAAAGAAGCCTCTGAGGAAGTGCAAAAATATAAACAACAAAACCTAGAGATTTTTGAAAAGTATAAAAGCGAAATAAGGGCATGGAAAAGAAAGAGAGATTTAATATGGTGCAATATTTATGCAAAAGAGAAAGCCAAATGAATCAATATAATGAAAGCAGCCCTAAAGATATTCAAAGAGAAATACAGACAAAAGCATCCAGATATGGAATATTTCACAATAAAGAAAATAGCATCACTAAGAGGGAATATAGAAAAGAAGATTAGTAAAGTAGAATTTATAAAAATTACAGGTGAAGTTATGGAGTTGCCTGCAAAGTGAAGGATTTGGTGTAGAAGGTCTTAACACAGGTTACATCACAGCAAGGTGGAGTGAGTCCCCAAAGTAAGGAGAAGCAGGAAGATCAGAAGACATCTGAAGAAGAAATATGGACATGGGAAAGAAAAAGAGACTTAATATGGTGTAATATTTATGCAAAGGAGAAAGCAAAACTAACCAATACAAAAAGAGCAGTACCAAAGATATTCGAAGAGAAATACAGGCATAGGAATCCAGATATAGAAAACTTTAGAATACAAAAAATAAGAAGACAAAGAAGAAAAGGAGATTAGCAATGGAGAAGTTAAATAAATAGAAACTGAGGTTATATTACTGTGCAGCTAAATTAATAGCTGATAAAGTCCTACTGCAAGAACACAGGGTAGTGAGGGAAAGGAAGGGGGGAAATCAAATACCATCATGGAAGTATCAAATAGAGAAAACTATAAAGTAGTTAAGATCAGGAGTGTCAGTGTTAAAATAATATAGAAGAGGGAACGATCAACAAAAATACGAAGAAAGATAGATGTAATAAAAGCAATGTGCAGTATTAAAACAGACCAGGATCCTGTCATGCACTATTGCAAATAAGCTAGAAATCTCAGCACAGGCAGCAAACCTTAGAAGATACACAGATAAATATAAAGGAAAAGTACAAAATAAGTAATTTATTGATGACTCAAAAAAGTTTTATAGATGGTTGGGAAACAAGGTAAAAGAAATTGAAAGACCACCAAAAAAAAGAAGAAATAGATACATTTTGGAGAAGTATTTATGAAGATCCTGTGGAACATAAATATGCTAAATGGATAGAAGAAGTAAAATAAAGAATAAGAAGTTTAAAGGTGCAGGATATGAAATGGGATGAAGGAATAGCCAGAGAAATTAAAACAAAGTTAAGAAAAGCCTCCAACTGGGAAACCCCAGGCCCAAATGCAGTACCTAACTTCAGGTTAAAAGTATTAACATCTTTGCACGAAGATTTGGCTACGAGTACAAACTTGTTTATATGCTCACCCTGAACAGACACCAACCTGGCTAACAACAGGAATAACAATGCTACCACTTAAGAGTGACCCTTCAAGCTACCCTAAAAACTATAGACCAATAACTTGCCTTCCGGCGACGTAGAAAACTATACACTGGAATTAATGCAGAGTTTATAGTCATTTAGAAGAAAACTCAATTATAGCAATAGAACAAAAGGGCAATAGAAGAAAGTCATATGGGACAAAGGATCATTTGTTGTTAAATAAAGTCGTAGTGGAGAACTGTAAAAAGGTGAAGAACCTAAGTATGGCATGGATGGACTATAAAAAAGCATTTGATAGTGTCCCACATTCATGGATAAAAGACTGCTTAAAAATGTGTAAGATACAGACTAAACTGATAGACTACATTACAGTGACCATGAAACAGTGGCAGACCACTTTGCAATTAAGCCATAATAAAGGAAAAATTATTATTTCAGGGATAAAAATTCAAAGGGAATATTCCAGGGTGACTGTCACTGCTGTTATTCTGTCTTGCCCTTAATCCGTTAAACTGTCTACTATAACAGCTTAGGCCATGGCTATAATTTGGCTCTTGTTAAACAACAAAATGTAAAGACTTCTCATCTTCTCTTTGTCGATGATTTAAAACTGTATAGTTCATCAGATGAGGAACTGAAAGCACAACTACAAGTTGTTAAAACTTTTTCAGATGATATAAGAATGTCATTTGGTCTTGGTATATGTGCAAAAACAACCCTTGAAGCAGGAAAACTGCAGCACCAAGGAAAACTTCAGTTTGGGACAAGAATGTGATATACAAGAACTTGAGCAAGAGGGAGTCTATAAATATTTGGAAACTGATGAAGGATGAACAATAAAACATGAACAAATATGAATAAACTTAGTAAGGAATACCTTAGAAGACTTAAATTAATCCTGAAAACAGCGTTGACATCTAGGAACAAAATCCAAGCGATAAACCAATTTGCTCTTCCTGTCCTAACATACAGTTTTGGAGCAACTGACTGGCCCCAAAATGTGTTGGATAGATATGACAGGAAAACAAGAAGGATGCTTCATGTTCACCATATGATTTATAAAAATTAGTGCATACCAAGATTATATATTCCCCATTCTGAAGGAGGGCTGGACCTCCTTGAAAATGATTACATGCATAGATCTGCAGTCGTGGGACTCCACACATCTGCTGACCTCATAAGACCCAAACATAGTGAAAGTTTTGAAACATGAGAATTAATCTAAGATGACGTCTCTGCTTAATCTAGCAGAAGCATACCGGCGTCAAGCAGGAATGGAAATCAAAACAGAAGAAGATAAAAAATCAGGCAGCAACTGTATGTGCCAAAAAAAAAGAAAGAATATAAGGTGAAGGACCAGATGAGAAGGCAAGAAATGTGGAAAATGCCTAAATACAGTTGCAAGTATAGAAAACTTCTGGAAGAACCTCATGTTGATCAGGAACATTAAGGAGAGGCGAATTCAAACCAAGAGATAAAAGGTTAGTATTGGTGGCCTAAGATAGTGGGCTACGTACTTGTTGGTTTACAAAGTCCATTAAACTTGGGAGAAACAGGCAAATGTAAGTTTTGTAAAACCAAATTGGAAACAGTCGCACACCTCATTGCTGGTTGTGACATACTAATGGCAGAAGGACTGTATACATAAAAGGTATAATAATGTGGCAAAATTGTTGCACTGGAGATTGTGCAAACATTATGGTATTGAAGTGGCTGAAAAACACTGGAAACATGAGCCACAAAGCATCATAGAAAATGATGAAGTTTACATCAAATGGGGTCATCCATTACCAACAGTTCAAAAGATAGATGATAGATAACCAGATATAGTGGTCCATGAAAACATGACAAAAGTAACATTGATCATTGACATCACCAAACCCAGTGACTACAGTGTCTTGCATACAGAGAAACACAAAGTCATAAAATATCAGGATCTGCAGGCAGAAACGAGAGCAATGTGGAAGAAAGATACCCAGATAGTTCCAATAGTAGTAGGAGCAACGGGTCTTATAAAAAATAATCTGCAGTCATATTTATATATGTTACCAATATATTTAACCCTGTACGAATTGCAGAAGGAGTCATTACTGGGCACATTGTGGGTGCTGCGAAGAGCACTTTTGGCTGACATCAAAGATTGAAACAGTACTAATTTCATGAACTTTAATCGTACTGTGACTTAGGAATGGGGTCCATTCCCATCATGGCATATGAAACCCAAAAGACTTGGAGAATTTAAAGAAGGGGAGATACCATTATATCTATTATTTACTAGGTCATGTAAATATGGAGATATTCCTAAAGATTGGAGACGTGCTTATTAAACCTATCTTTTAGGGAAATGGGAGTAGGACGAATCCAGAATCATATAGACCCTTAAGTCTCCTTTCATGTTGTAGATAAGTTATTGTCAGAAATGGATATGTTGGGACTTGAAACCGTATTTCAGCATGCATATGTTGAAAATGGATTCACTTTAGAAGCTTGAAATACTGAAATATTGAAATTCAGTATTTCGGGCCCATAAAGTGGAATCCTGAGAACAGTGAAAGCTCAGAAGCGCAAAATTCAAAACCTCTAATACCGGTGGTTTTGAATTTCACACCTGAGGTTTTGCTGTGGTTATGGATTCAGATAAGTGTGTGTGTTAAGGGTTTTGGGTGGGGGCTGTGGTGTGTGCCAGTGTGTCTTGTTGCTGTGATGTGTGTGTGCGAGGAGATTGTAGCTTGTGCGGTGGTGTTTTGTGTGTGTTTGTGTGTAGTGCGACCTCGGAGTGAGAATATTTAAGTGGGGGGTGCGGGGGGGCTTGCCCCCCTGCTTTTATGTAGTAGAGAGCTCGTGTTTGTGTGTGGGGAGGATGGTGTGTGTGTGTGTGTGTGTGTGTGTGTGTGTGTGTGTGTGTGTAGTAGAAGTGAGAAATTCAAAATCTCCGGTGTGCGAGATTTTGGATTTCGCGGTTTCAAAAATTCGACTTTATAGCTTCGAAATACTGAATTTTGATGTTTCAGTATTTCGAGGATATAAAGTATATCTATTAAAATAGATCTATTACCATCTGTAACATAATGTTCTATCACAATAAATTAAGTATGAATGAAAAATTGTGCTGTGATGTAATTTATATAGATTTAACTTCAGCATTTGACAGGGTCATATGCAAAACACTGATCAGTAAATTAGAACAATATACTCTTGATAAGATAGATAGCTGTATGGCTTACAAATAGGACATGGCAAGTTTCATACAGGAATTGGACAGGTAAAATTCTTTGTTACAGTCAGGGTGTCCAACAGGGCTCTGTTTTAGGCCCTTACTTGTTTAGATTATATCTTTCAGATCTAACTTTTAAATCTGAGGTGTTCTACAGTGTATATAGAGATGACCTGAAATTGGGTAAACTGTGACTACATGTGTTACATGTAAGGCAGGTCTGCAAAAGAACTTGACTAAATTGGCTGTTTGGGCACAGGAGAATAATATGCCGATAAATGCGTCAGAAATAAGTAAATGAGATTTGGGAGACAAAAACTGAAAGGTGAATATTTATTTATTTATTTATTTATTTATTTATTGATTGATTGATTAATTGATTGATATTTGGTAACCGGGAAAGTCCACTGAGTGAGAGACCTATTTTCAGTGGTTGCCCAGTGAGAAAAGTTCCAACAACAGTTACAAAAGTTTATATAACGACAAGTAAACAGTATTAACAAATTATAGAGGATGAACCAAACATTAGTAAAGGTAGTTCCAAATACAATTAAAATAGTGTAAATAATATAAAATAAAGAGTATTAAAGTTATTTCAGTTGTATTTTGTCATGAGGTAAATACATATTTTAGAAAGTAGTTATAATTTCTCTGTGAAGCTAGTCCTGCTGTCAACTGGCTGGAGGTGGGAGATAACTAGAGCAAGGCAAAAGCTTAGGTGTAGTAATACGAGGTGTAAATATGTTAAGAAAGACTATATGTTAGAAGGGAGAGTACTTTATTTAAGATGGCTTAGGGAGGTGGTTACAAGAACAGACTATTTAATACAGCACACAGTGATTGAAACTGGTGATTCATTTAAGGACCCGAGTATATGGGTAGATCCAGCTTTGAGTTTTTCCTAATAATATCAACCAATTGGTTAATGATAGTTACAGAACTGTAAGTTGTATAAAAAGATTTAAAAAGTCTGGAAAATCAGAAATGATTAAGTCATTGTTTGTTAGCTGTATTAGACCCAAACTTGAGTATGAAATAACAAGATGGAAACCTTATAAGAAAACAAGCATGAGTAAACTGGAAGGAGTACCATGGAAATATACCAAGGGCATCCATGGATGTGAAAATTTAAGTAGTTATGAAAGAATAAAATATCTGAATGTGTACAGTGTGTCTCATGCATATTTTAAGAGGAGAGCCTATTCAGGTACATAGTGCATTTAGAGACAACTACCTTTTGGAATGTTTGGGGTTATCAAAAATTAGTAGGGAATCATCAGACAGCCTATGGAGATTCTGTTGCAATGAGAAGTGTACTAATTGGTTCTCTGAGAGAGCAGCTGATGTATGGAACAAACTATCAAATTACATTAAAACAAGTACTAGTTTAGATATTTCTAAGAACAGCCTGCACACTTATGGGAACAAGTGTTTTGATATATTGGCAGCAGGGTAGAAGGGCATTAATGTCTGTGCTTTTGAAATATTTGTATGTATGTTCATATGTATTTACATATATTACAGTAAGTTTGAAACATTAGGCAGAGGAAGTATTTTACATAACCAAAAAGTATATATATATATATATATATATATATATGTATGTGTGTGTGTGTGTGTGTATATATATATATATATATATATATATATATATATATATATATATATATATATATATACACACACACACACACACACACAATGATAGAAAATATTGCTAAGTAAAATAGAACAGTTTTACAGTCAGCCCATTCTATAAGCACAATAATAACCTCCAGGGTGTGTGTTTACTGTGTAAATAATGACTTCCAGTGGTGTAGAAGCTGTCCACCCCTAGGTATGTGTTATTTACACAGTAACACGCACACACCCTGTTGGGCATTATTGCTTGCTTATGAGACTAGTTAGAAGAAACATTTTTGGTGACATAACATGAAGTGATCATAAATGGTTTGTCTGTAAAGTGCATGCCTAATTTTTGGCTTGTATAAGTTATGATAGTTTATATATGTTGACCAGATTTCAGTTATGTGTCCAAGACAGCACCATTGATACTGTGGGTAATTGTTTGCAGCATTGCATGTTGTGGGGATCATGGAATTTGTAGTACTGTGAAATGTACTTTTATGCATTTCAAAGCTGCAGCTGAACAAGGGGTACATGGGAGTAAAAGTCAGTGGAAAAAAAATAATCAAGACTGAGCACTGGTGTCACTAGAAAATAGAGTATGTCTTGGGGGATGTAAGTCTTCAGGATGAGGTTTACAGCACTGCTGCTGGCTGTACAACAAGCAATGTATTCTCATTTCCATATGCTGTATCTTTGTGTATTATGATTATTATTATATGCATATTTATCATAAGGTGTGTTACTTTTTCAGTTGGAAGTTTAATCAGATACTGTGTATCAAAAAAAATTAGCTATTGATAAAAACGTGATTAATTTTCTGTAAGAGCCACCAGATTTATTGTCGTGTATTTGTAATGTAATTATCTTTGTAAAAGCATAAACTCTAGTTTTCTTGTAGCTGTATACTGAGTTAAGGTCTTAATGCATTAGAGCTGAACAGTTTGGCAAAAAAAATTATTGTGATTGTTGCCTGAGTTCTCATGTTTTTACTTAGGTTTGGGTAGGATCAGTTACTAAAATCACTGCAGATGACCTCAGAACAGAAGATAAGGATTCACCACCTGAGAAGGTTATATACTCTCTCACTCCTCCAAGCAATGGTCATGTGGCCCTCAAGTCATCTCCTCATAAAGACATCCTGAACTTTACACAGGCTCACATCAATGAGGGACAGCTTGTTTTTGTACACAGTGGTAAGTATTAAAATGTCAACTAAGAATGTAAAGCTAAGATAAATGTAATAGTCGGTCACTTTCCATCTCTGCTTACTTTCTGGTCCACAAAAGAATAATGGCTAACTATATATGTTAGATTTGTCCAGCCACATGAATAATGCACACATGTACTCTTCTCTGTGCCTGTCTTCATTAATAGTGCTTTAACTACACATCACTACCTTGCAGGCATCAGCCTTTTCCATTCTTGACCTGATATGTTTTGTACAAATTCAGTCATCTTCATTTTTTAAACTTTCTGCCCACCCTCCTTCCATGATTTCTCCCGAAGCATTATTTCAGTCATTTTTGTTGTCCATTTTCATTGGCAGCATCTTCTTTCTTTCATCTCCCTTTACATGTTTTAGCTTTTAGTTAATCCAGCCTGCGTTCTTATTCCTCCTCAGTCCCTTTTTTATACCTGTTAATTCTCAGACTCTTTATACATTGTTCCTGAAAATACCCCCCCCCCCCCCCGATTTATCACATATCTCCTCTGATGCCTCTTTTGACCTTTCCCCTCCTCCCGGAATGTGAATAATTCCTGATTCTTATATTTCATGTCTCTGCTTTTCATTTTCTTTCCTTCCTTCTGTGTTATTTTTTTAACTGTCCAGGTGTATTAATCCATCAATATAACAGATTTCGTTTTTGGTCCTCTTAACTAAATCCTTTCAACCCCTTACAGATTTCTGTTCCAAACTAATCCCACTCTATCTTCTTCAGTCTTCCTCTGTCAGATTACTCTTTCCTTTATCTTCCTGTTCTTTACACACTATTCTCAGCGTGTTTTCTGCTTAACGCTATGTCTCTGTACAATACCCCTTCTTTTTCATTACTAGTCCTCGTATCTCCTTTGGAACCGTCTTCCTTCTTCTCCTGTCTGCGTCCTGCCCTCTTTTTTTCTTAATACCCCTTATTATATGTACAGTCTAGTTTTACAGCAAAAAAATCTTCCTTTAATCCTCTGCTACTTTTTGAGATACTCAGACACTTGAAACTCATTTTTTTCTGATTATTCCCTTAATGTTACTCCTTTCTCTTTTTTTCCACTTTCTACTTCTCTTATTCTCCCTCTGTTTTCCCTCGTATTTCAGCATTCTACCTTATACAATTTTTCGTGACCTGCATATGCTGTGTAAGGGACGTTTTATTTTGCATGTGTAGTATTGTTATGTTGTATACTAATTGAGCAGAGCAGCCATACTTTTCAGATGCAAAATAAGGTTATTTGAAGCATATGCTAATGTTTTTTTGTTGTCCTGAGCAGTACAGTAATCAATAATCTCTAAAGTTCAACCTAAAACTTTTAAGTGAATTTTGTAACAGACAGGCCAACAGTACTGGAGTTACTCTGTCAAAACAATCAAAAACATGTCATTGCAATACTTTGAAAAATCCTTCATCAAACCTTGCTAGCAAAACAGGAAATAGGCTAGCCCAGTACTGTTGCGTAGTGGGATAAAGCCCCAGTTGCAACCCAGGTATCCCAAGTTCAAATAGTGGCTCCTCAGTTGGAAGAACTGGGCAAAGGAGGGGTGGGAATGAGCTACTTATGCCAGCTTATCCATCCTGGGATGGAGCGGTGTTGGTGTGTTCTGATCAGACACTCTGCTCCTGTGCAAGTGAAGGCTTGAATGCAACCAGCTACCATAAGGCTACAGAATATGGACTGGTGATGGGGGCTGTAGGAGCATGTACACATGAAGAAGAGGACATAGGATGCCCATCTGGTGACATGGGTGCTCATGTATGCCACCGTGGGCAGGGTTAAAGGAAAATGGAAACACTTTTCATGGCTGCCTGTATGATGGCCATGCCACAGAATGCTGTTGCACTGGTGATGAGTGAGTGGGCACTGACAGCTCATTATCTATCCCAGTTTGAAAATAAAACCCGTAGAGAAGTTTGCTGGCTTCTAAAACAAACTATAGCCTGCCTAAAACACTACATTGGACAACAGAATGCAAATGTTTCTCACTTAACTGTTTGAAATAGTTTCAACAGATAACCTATGATTTTCTGGAATTAAAATTCTACCTCTGATGTTCATGTTTACTGTGAAGACAGGGGCATTGTTTTGTATCACCTATGGATCCTACAGTTTTCAGAAATCCCTAACACTTGCATTGTACAGAGGTGTAACATTATTAGTTCATTTATAAACAAAACTAGAACATTAAAACTGAAATTTATTAGCTTTTGGGTGGGTTTCACTGTCCCCATCATCATCAGATCTGATTGCTGTATTACCTCACTGCCACAACTCACACTGATGTGAAAGGATATTTGCAAACGTATGTCTTCTTGTACCAGTGTGATGTCACCCGGCATCCTATCTCAAAGTAACCTGCACTGAAGGGAAAGTTAGATGGCCTTGTTTCTTCCAGTGTCTATTCACCTGTGGTCTGAGAAATACATGGCCTCATATCCAGGCACATAAAACTAAGAGTTGTATAGTGCAAGGTTAAACACCTCTTTGTTTTATTTCAAGTCTTCTCTCAATTTATACCCTCCCATTCACCTACCTAAACAAACCCTGACTTCATTCCTCTTGTGTTTTACTCCTGTAAAGAACTTACCGCTGGGTTTCTTTAGTATGTCTAGCTGCACTGGTGAGCTGTGTTACAGCAGCTGTGCATCACAGCTGTATGTAGTATTAATATATGCCACAGCTTCTTAGTGTTGACCTTTGTCAATCAGTCATTCATATCCTAGCTAACACGAGTAAAACATGATGTCCTCCTATTCATATGCTGCTGTATTCACGACATCAAGGAGTTTGCCTCTGGTGAACTCTCATATGTCTGGCTGTTATACAAAAGTTAAATGGTACCACTAGGGTGTGCGCGATGTCCTGCGCCTCTCGGAGATCTGTCGTAAACGGACATCTGGTATAAAGCAGACATCAGCACATACCTTCCTCAGAACTTCTCTGCCACCTGTGTGACTGTCATCTCCGGTCGTCACTTTTCCAGAAGAATCAGTTTCCTACATCTGACTCCAGATAAGTACCCCTTTTTCTGTTTTGTTACTTGTTACTGTTTTGGGTTACATGTCAGGTAGGAAGGGTAAGTGTAGGTGTGGAAGGCAAATTCCACGTAAGGATTCATATGGGCTCTGCCTATTCTGAGAACACGACCATACCACCTGTAGTATTTGTCAGACTTTATTCCCAAGACCCTTATAAGTCATCTAGCTGCCTTAAAAATATACCTTGAGAATCAGAGACTGAAACATTTAGCTTCTAGGATGGACCCAACATCGGGACATTCGGACGAGCTCCAAGTCGAGAAGGCCAAAACGATTAGGCGTGAACTGACTGCTGCGTCCACCACTCCAGCCGTACCTCTCGAGGCTGGTGAAGGCCTGGATTAAGAGCCAGAGTCCTCTGAGCTTCCTTCGGTAGAAGACCCTGAGAATATCAGTTCTTTGCCCAATGTCATGTCCCAGAGAGAATCTCAGGCATCCGATTTGGTCGCCAAGGGGGGAACCTAGGCTTGTTGTATCCAAGGGTCTAATGTGGTATCTCTCAAATCATACGCAAGGACATAGTTTCTGACATTGTGGAGTGCCAGCCAGCGTCAGGTCTTCCTACCCTCCACCGTATTTCAGAATCCTCTCCACCAGAGACCCATAAGAAGAGAAAACAGAAAACAAAACATGTTTCTCAGCCTGTGTCTTCTTCACCTGTCGAACAGCCTCCAGATTGGCAGGCCTTCACTTAAGGCCTTCTCAATGGCTTCCGGGCCTTGCATCAAGGCCAGACACCTTCCCATGTCCCTACGCCCTTTACCGCAAAGGAACCTGCTCCTGACATCTCCTCAAGAGAAGAGGGTTCATCAGAAGATGGATCCTTCAACTACTGTTCACAAATTGCTTCTCCTCTGGGATATGCTTCCCCAGAGGAGGAGTCCAACAGCACTGTCTCCCCAGGTGCGGATCTCACCTTTGGTGAGACCATCACAAAGATGCAAAACGTCTTCAAATGGGACAGCAGTCAAGTCACTGAGACCCAAAAGAGCTACTATGAACTACTACAGTTGGAGTCTCCTAGCCCTTCTGCTGTGCCCCCAGTACACCTGGCTTTTCTGGATGCTTTCATGGCTGCTTCTAAAAACCCTGACTCACAGTCCCCAGCACCCAAGCATCCAGATAGATTCTACAAGGTGCCCGAGAGAGCAGCCTTCCTCTACAAAGCCCCATCTGCAGGTCCTGCAGTCATTTCCGTGACCACTGACAAAACCTCCATGTTACTTCCTCAACTTTTCTTCTGACCTCTGATAAAGAGAACAGAATGATGCAACATCTGGGGAAGAACGTTTATACTTCTGCCACCCTAGCAATAAGAGCCATCAGCTACCAGATGCACATGGCCAAGTATTCCTTGGCTCTCTTGGAAGATGTGCTCAAGCAATTGGGAGAGCTCCCTGACTCCCCTGCTAGTGCCAAGATTTCCTCTCTCCTTAACTCCTGCACACAAGTGACCAAACACTCCCTCAAGTGCAGCTACAAAGCTGTAGAAGCATCAGCAAGGGCTGCTGTCTCTGGATCTGTCATTAGGAGGTACTCTTGGTTAAGATTGCAACCCTTCACTGATGACATCAAATTCAAGCTCCTGGATGTGCCCCTGGACAACAAAAACCTGTTTGGTTCATCACCTGCTGTGCTGTTTAAGGCCCTCCAACCCAAAGGCAAGGAACTGCAGGAATTGAGACATATCTTTGTCTGCCCATTTCCACGTTTTCAAAGGAATTACCCAGCAGAAAACTTCTTTTGTGAGATCCTCCGCTAGGAAAATGCAAGCTAAGCCTAGAAAGGACCACAGGAAACAGTCCTCATCTAGGTGTGTCTCCTCTACTCCATCCTCTAAACAGTCTTTTCACGGAAATCCTGGTAGTCTGTGACTACCAGGCCCTTCACCCAGACACCTCTCTTTCCATGTGCTCTCTCTCTCCTTTCCCACTTGGAAGCAGGTTACCCAGGACTCCTGGGTTCTGTCTGTCATAAAACAGGGATACTTCATGACCTGGGAGGCCAGATCCACTCCCAAAAGAATCCCTCATCCATTCTGAGACCAAATTCCAGTTTTCCCACCAGTTCTGCAAGAACTTCTTGCTCAAGGAACCATTCAGGAGGTCTACTGCAAGAGGAAGGGGATTTTATTCAAGAATGTTCCTGGTTCCCAGGAAGGAAGGTCCATAGAGGCTTATCCTGACCTATCCCACCTCAATGCCTTTCTCCGAGTTCCCTCCTTCAGGATGTTCTCTCTTCCTACCCTTCTCACCCTCATCCTTCCTCATGCATTCCTAGTGTCCTTGGATATAAAGGACACCTACTTGCACATTCCTATCCATCCACGTTTCAGAAAGTACCTCCGCTTCTCAGTGGATTCTGCACACTATCAGTTCTGTGCTTTACCCTTTGGTCTCTCTACAGCCCCAAGGGTATTCACAAAATGTCTGGCCCCAGTAATGGCATTTGCCAGGACAAAGGGAATACAACTTTTCCCCTATCTAGATGACATCCTTATCCAGACTACATCAATTTCCATAGCTTTGCAACACCTGCAGTTCACCATGTCCCTCCTAACAGGTGTGGGATTTACCATAAATCGCAAAAAATCCTCCCTAATACCCTGTCAAGATCAGGTGTTCCTAGGATGTCAGATTCTGACAAGGGAAATAATGGCTTGCCTACCACCAGAAAAGATTGTGATGCTCATCTTTCTTTGAGGAGATCCTCCCTCTCAAAACCATCTAAGCCAGGGAATTCCTCAGAATCCTAAGATTTATGGCCTGGACCATCCCCATGGATGTTCTTCATGTTTCACTGTTGCAGTCATCGCCTGTGAGTTATCCCTGCTGTAGTAGCCCTTGGCCGGCCCGAATATCAGAGTTAGTGTTTTTCTGCATCGGCTGCTGTCACTTATTGATTGATGTCAAGATGTCAGTGCTATAAAGCAAGGCAGCCGCCACCATTACATCAGTCTTTCTTGCCGTGGAGCCCGTAGCAGAAGCAGTTCACAAGTGTGCCGGTTGGTCACTACCAGAGTTTGAATTACAGCTGAAAATGTCTAAAGCTAAATACCCCGTTGGGGATCCTTTTTTTTTTCTTGCACTAACCGATGTCCGAAAAAGTTAACAATTGTCTCGCCTGTGGAAAGCAGATCCCACACCTAGACTTCATTCATACTGTGTCACTTGTTTAGGCCCAGACTACGACATCCCCTGTTGCAGATTCTTTGCCCTCTTTAATGCAAGAACCATTAGTCGTAGAGCTTTTACTGTAGACAGTTATTTTAATCTTCCGTCTTTGCATTCCAAAATGGCGTCCATCAGCCAACAATCTGTAGACATTCCAAAAAAACATAGATATAAAGATAGAGACACAGACCACACAAGGCTAAGCCTTCCAACGACTCTACCACTAAGCAGGTTGTCAGTTCTCTGGAATTCAGTGAGGTGCTTTCGCAGCCCCTGATGCCCGATATATCTACTCATGCCTCTACCGAGACCCTTTTGAAGTCTGGTATGCCGCAGAAATCTTCTTCGTCTTCCAAGCCTTTGGTTGTCTCTGCCTTAGTTGGGTCCAGAGCAGTGACGCAGGCACCAGCTTCCGAGGAGGCCTTTCGCACTACCGAATCTAGACAAAAACTGACGTCTTCTCATTCGAATACCATTTCTCTCAGACCGTAGACCTAGAAGCCAGGCCACTCCTAGAAAATCTACCTCTAGCCACCATCTTACTCCTGCTCCACCACCTGAAGCCCAAATGCTTAATATGACAGAGGATCTTATCTATCATATCAGGGGCAGTCAGGCCACAACTTCTAAAAGGAAAAGACACCCTTCTCCTGAAATACTGACAGAACAGGATTCTGAGGAATATGATTATTCAGATTTTGAAGAGGAGCAACAACCTCTGACTGCTTATGAGGATTCATATGCAAAGGAATCCATTCCTTCTGCCTCCCCATCCGAAGACTTGTCCTTTGGGGAAACCCATCACACCCTCAGGGAACATTTCCACTGGGAATCCCAGAACTTCCTCAGTCTAAGAAAAGACTAAGAGAGTTTCTAGACCTACCCCAGCACAGACCCTTGGTCATCCCCCAAATCTTAGAGGTGGTGGATGATGTTTTCCATGAATCCAGCGTAGCCTCTGACGCCCTCCCACCTGCTCCCAGTCCACACAGCCTATCTGGACTTCGCTAAGGCCTTCGACACCATGCCCCACTCTGGAATCATAGATAAACTTACTAAGCTGGGCATTAATCCCTGCGTCACTCGATGGGTTGCCAACTGACTTACTGACAGAACCCACACTGTAAAAGTAGCCAACTCCAAATCCAGCTAAAGACAAGTGGAGTACATCAGGGTTCAATCCTGGGACTGCTCTTGTTTGGCTTCTACTTTTCTGAAGTATAGGCCAACACTAAGGGACTCTGGCTAACAAAGTTCGCAGATGACTGCAAACTGGGAGCCATTATCGAATCCCCAAATGATGTGGATATTCTACAAAAGGGCCTTACAGAAACAGATGCTTGGTGCCAGAGCCATGGGCTCAAGCTCAGTGCCAAGAAATGTATAGTTATCCCCTTTGTGAAAAAACATGTACCCATGAATTACCACATAGGTAGCAGTACACTAAACACCGAAAGTGTGATAAGAGACTTGGGGACACAGGTGGACAGTGGTCTCACCTTCGATAACCACATCGCCACAAGAGTCAGGAAATCCTTCTATGTGGCACACCTCATCACTAAGGGCTTTTCGTCCAGAATAAAAGAGGTAATTGTCCCACTGTACTCATTCCTCATTAGACCCATTATAGAATACAATGCCCCATTTGGTATGTACCTCTCAAGACATCTGCAACAACTGGAAGGGCCGCAGAAATACCTCACTAAAAGAATCACAGGCCTAAAGCAGATGCCCAATAGTGACTGTCTAATAAAACTCCACCTGTACTCTGCCACATGTCATCTACTCCGAGGCGATCTCTGCTTAACATACAAGGCCATGACAAACCCAGAGCTGTTGGACATGCTACACTTAAAGAAATCCCAATCCTTCAGAAACACACACTCCAGGGATCTAAACCTTGTCATCACAATGAACAAAACATGCTGGAGGGATAGGTTCCTGACCCAGAGACTCCCCAGACTCTGGAATAGACTGCCCATACAGGTCAAGCAGAGCACCTCTTTGGCCCTCTTCAAAAGGAACCTTGATGATTGGATGGGAGATAGGAAATTCACCCCGGGTTCACGTCAGTCGCCTTGCTAGACAGGGGTCCAGGGAAGTAAATACTGTGGGAAGAAATAGCCAGGGAATTGTTATGGCTAGGCTTGTATAGGCCCTAGGGCCAATAGCCTAGTACCACCCTATGAACCTATGACAGAGTACCGGATTCTGAAAAATACCTGTACAGAAATCCTGCTGCAGACCCAGAGGTCATTACACAGGGACCTAAATAAGGCTAGCTAAAATCCTATTCCTTCTGACAAGGATTCCAGGGCTCTGGACATATGGGGTAAAAATGTATACACCTCTGCAACTTTAGCTATCAGAGCTCTCAACTGTCAGTTCCATATGTTAAAATATCAACAACACACTTTGGAACCACTAAAGCAAAAAAATTGAAACCTTTCCTGACTGTGCCAATTCGAAAAAGCAGATTTACTACACTGTACTTGTCAAGTGGCTAAACACTCATTTCACTGTGGATATGATGCCATAGAAGCCTCAAGCAGGACAGCAGTGTCAGAATCTGTCATTAGGAGACATGCATGGTTTGAAGGCACAACCTCTCCCTGATCACATCAAGTCTAAATTAATTGATGCACTCTTGGATAAGGACCGCTTGTTTGGAGGAAAAGCAGAAGAGGTGCTTAAAAAGATGGAAGACAAAGCAAAATCTATGCTACCAGTAAAAGATTTCTTTCAGGTACAACCTCCTAGGTTCAGCAGAAATTTTCCATCTAAGCACTGGTCCTTTCCTGCACCTAGCAGACAGGGGCAAAGTAAGCCATGCAGGGACATACCACCCAGACCCTTATCCCAAGGACAGCAGAGTGCCAAACAGTGGACCACTTCCACCCCAAAGGCAGGGAGTTCTAAGCCATCCCTCTATGGCAAAAAGTCTCAATGACTTCCTCCCCCCCCCCCGCCATCCTTTCTCTCAACAAAAGCTAGGAGGAAGGCTCTCCCTCTGCAAAGAAAATTGGCTTTCTGTTACAAAGGACCAGTGGGTCTTAAGAGATCATTTTTCAGGGATACAAATTCTCTTTCAATGAACTCCCAATTCCAAGAGGGTACCCAGACTTGCCTACAAATCAATGGGCAGAGGCATTGAAACACGTCCAGACTCTCATATCCTAAGGGGCAGTAGAACCTGCCCCCTCAGATCAAACAGGCAAAGGCTTTTATTCCAGGGTATTCCTTGTTCTCAGAAATGAAGGCACTTGGCACCCCATCCTGGATCTATCCATTCTGAACACCTCCCTGGTGGTCCCCAAATTCAGAATGCTAACTTTGCAGCAGCTGCTGCCTATGCTGACAGAAATTGCCTGGTTAGTGACCCTAGACCTAAAAGATGCCTACCTTCACATCCCCATAAGGGAATCCTGCAGGAAATTCCTGCGCCTCAGAGCAGGCTCACACCACTTTCAGCTCTCTGCGCTATTCTTTGGCTTATCTACTGCTCCCAGGGTATTCACCAAATGCTTAGCCCCCAGCCATAGCATTTTGCAGACAGAGAAATATACAGATTTACCCTTATCTGGACGTTGGTACGATTTTGCATTTCATTACTTTGGCCGAAGGTTTAACTATATAATGCCGTCGGAACAGCCGACAACCGGAGTTCATAAAAGTGCAAGGAGAAAGAAAAGGACAGGCATCCGAGGTCCAAAACCGACGACGAAGCCTCCTCTAGGCCAGTCGCCGATTTGCCGGATCTCAGTGAGGCGCTTTTGCAGCCCCTGATACCCGCTACCTCAGAGCCACAGGCCGCCTCCGACTCCTACATGGAGATAACTAGGCCTCTGGATACTCAAGGTATTGGGCCTTCGGAAATTAATTCCTCAGATGGGTCCAGAGCCGCTGAGTAGGCATCGGCTTCTGAGGCTGTTTTCAGACCTACCCAGCTTTATATCAAGCCAATCTCAGCATCCAAGACAAAGACTAAAACAGCTTTAAAGACAAAGAAACAAGTACAGCATTCTCCTGGACAGACTTCCATGCCTAAGAAACAGATGCTCAAAATGGCCAAAGACCTAATTACTTTGATCAGGGGTTCCCATCCCCCTCCTGATAAAAGGCCTAGGCAAGACACTGATTATGATTCCTCTGATCAGGTTTCCATTTCCTCTGACTCCTCTTCAGAACAGGGATTCTCTCTTCCTCCCTATGAGGACTCTGATGCTGAAGAATCTATCCCTTCAGCCTCTCCTCCTGAGGACTATTCTTTTGGGGAAACCCTGCACACCATGAGGGAGCATTTCCACTGGGAGAGCCAAGATTATTCAGAATCTAAGAAAAGGCTCAGAGATTTTCTTTTATTGCCTCAGCACAGACCTCTTGCTATTCCACCTGTACTAGACATTGTTGATGATGTATTTTCAGAGTCCAGTCTGTCTCCTGACTCTTTACCCCCTGCACCAGTTAAGCCAGATAGGTACTACAGGGTTCCAGATTCTCACAAATTTCTATATAAAAACCCTGCTGCTGACCCAGAAACTATTTCTCAGGGTCCCAAAGGGGTCAAGGCTTCCACTGCAAAAAACCCTGTCCCCTCTGATAGGGATTCTAGAGCACTGGACAGATGGGGGAAAAAAGTTTACACCTCTGCTACTTTGGCTGTAAGGGCTTTAAATTGCCAGTTTCATATGCTTAAATATCAGCAATACCTAATGTCTCTGCTAAAACAGAAAATGCAGACAAACTCTGAATGTCCTGAAAACAAAGAAATGCAGGATTTATTGCATGCAGCTGAACAAGTGGGAAAGCATACTTTGCAATGTGGTTTTGATTCACTAGAGGCCTCTTGCAGGGCTGCTGTTACAGGCTCTGTCATTTGAAGGCATGCTTGGTTAAAGGAACAGAATCTGCCTGATCATGTTAAAGCAAAATTATTGGATGCTCCATTACAGCATGATACTTTGTTTGGTGTTAAGGCAGAAGAGGTGTTAAAGAAAATGGAGGATAAAGCGAAATCTATGCAGACAGTAAAGGATTTCTTACAGGTTCGGCTACCAAGATTTAGCAGGAACTGGCCTTCTAAGAATTGGTCCTTTCCAGTGTCAGACAGACCACAAAGAGGCAGATAAAGACGCTCTAGAGGCAGATCTCAGCCCCAAGGCTTATACAGGCCTAAACAGTGGTGTGCTTCTACCTCCAAAAGTGGAGAAGACAAATCACAACCGTATAGGAAGCAGTCCCAATGACTTCCCACTGCCAATGCCAAGCACTTATCTTTTGGCAGCACCCTTAGGGGGAAAGCTAGCACTTTTTTCACACAATTGGCACATGATCATCCAAGACAAATGGGTATTGAATATTGTTTCTCAGGGCTACAGGTTCCATTTTCACACCCTTCCAAAGGCAAAAGGTATGCTAGACCTGCCACAGAATCAATGGGCAGAGGCACAAAAGCAAATTTCATCTCTCATGGACATGAGGGCTATTCAGCGAGTACCACAGCAAGAGCAGGGACAAGGATTTTACTCGAGGCTTTTTTTGGTACCCAGAAAGGACAAAGCATGGAGACCAATACTGGACCTGTCTATTCTAAATACTTTTCTGGACGTTCCAAAATTCAAAATGTTGACACTGCAGCAACTTCTGCTCATGCTGGGCAAGAGGGCTTGGCTCGTAACTTTGGACCTCAAAGAGGCATACCTGCATGTCCCAATCAGGCAATCTTGCAGAAGATACCTCAGATTCATAGCTGGCTCAATGCACTACCAATTCTCTGCACTGCCCTTTGGCTTGTCTATTGCGCCCAGGGTCTTCACAAAATGCCCGGCACCAGTAATTGCATTTTGCAGACAAAGAGAAATTCAAATTTATCCCTACTTGGACAACTGCCTTATTCAAGCAGAGAGCAAGGACATTCTGCTAAAGCATCTGGCATTTGTAAAAAGATTACTAATTTGCCTAGGGTACACAGTAAACTAAAAGAAATCAAAACTAGTGCCCTCTCAAGAGATAATATTCCTGGGTGCAAGCTTAAATACAACTGCCCAGATGGCTTATCTCACGCCAGACAAACAAAGACAACTGACTTATTACTTCGAAAACATGGCAACAAAAACCCAGTTACCTGCAAGAAAAATTCTGCAGGCTTTGGGCTTCATGGCATCCTGCATTCTGCTAATTCCATATGCAAGACTGCATATGAGGAAGCTACAATGGTATCTAAAAAGTGTTTGGACTCAACATTGCCACAGCCTGGAAACATTAATTACCCTCATTCCCTGCCTGCAACAGGAGTTTCGATGATGGACACTGGCCTGTCACCACAACAAGGGACAGCCATTCACTTTACCCACAGCCAGGCAGACACTAACAACAGATGCATCGGATTACGCCTGGGGGGCACACATGGCAGGAAAATGTATTCAGAGCACGTGGTCCGCAAGCCAAATGCATCTTCTTATCAATCAAAAAGAGATGCTAGTAGTACAGAATGCCCTAACAGCCTTCAAGGATCTTCTCCATCCAGGACAACTATTGCTAAAGACGGACAATACTACAGTCATGTGGGACATAAACAAGCAAGGAGGCACACATTCTTACCCCCTCTGCAGGCAAGCCATGACTTTGTGGAACACAGCATTGACTTACCAAGTACATCTGCAAGCACAATTCCTGCCAGGAAAGACAAATACTCTGACAGACGAACTAAGCAGAAACCTCATGGACCCTCACGAGTGGAAACTAGATCCACAAGTCTTCAGCATGATAACAAGGAAATGGGGATGCCCAGACATAGATCTATTTGCCTCCCCTCACAACTACCAACTACAGAGATTCTGCACAAGGACTTATCACAATCAAGCATGGAAGTTGGATGCTCTATCATTCAGCTGGAAAACCCTCACAGTATATGCCTTTCCTCCACTGCCTCTCCTCCCCAAGGTACTCCTAAAGGTCAGACAAGAGAAGCCAAAAATGACACTGATTGCCCCAGACTGGCCACGCCAGCACTGGTACCCAATCCTAAAGAGCTTGTCTCAAGGCCCAGCCTGGACTTTACCTCAAATTCCTCATCTTCTGACCCAACAAAACAATCAGATCCTACACAGCCAACTCAGAACCTTATATCTGGCTGCATGGCGAATAATATAACCACTCAGACCACACCTCTCAAAAGCAGTTATGGATGTTATTTTGGAAGCCAGGAGGCCCAGCACCAGAAAATCTTATGCAGAAAAATGGAAGAGATTCTGTGCTTGGAACCAGGCACAAGGAATTGACCCGCTTGTTCCAAATATTCCTCAGATTTTACAATACCTAACTGAGATGCTGGACAAAGGCCTATCCTTCTCATCAATTAAGATCCATGCCTGTGCCATTTCAGCTCATTACAATACGGAACCACCTATTTTTTCACATCCACTGCGAAGGCAATACCTCAGAGGGGCCAAAAACATAAGACCTCCAAGGAGAGCACCGATACCTGCATGGGACCTCAATTTTATCTTGGAAAAGCTCACACTGCCTCTTTTTGAGCCAGCCAATACAGCCGAGATAAAATTCTTATCATGGAAAACAGCTCTGTTCCTAGCAATAACTTCAGCAAGAAGAGTCTCAGAGTTACAGGCATTAATGGCTGTGGAACCTTTTATCATTTTCCATCCGGACAGGGTTTTTCTAAGGACAAACCCAACATTTATGCCAAAGGTAGTATCCAGTGTGGCTCTTTGCCTACATCCAAATCCCCAGAATAAAGGGGAGAGACTTCTGCATTCCTTGGACATACACAGACAGCTACACTTCTACTTGGACAAAACTAAAGCTTTCAGAAAGACTGAGCAACTTTTAGTGGCATATGCTGCAGGATCACAAGGAAAGGCTATCTCAAAGCAGACTATTTCAAAATGGATAGGACACTGCATTCATTTTTGCTATGCACAACATGGCAAATCAGTGCCTAAGGGCATTAGGCCACATTTGACCAGGGCAGCAGCCACCTCAGCAGCCTTCCTCAGAGGAGTACCAACCAAGGATATTTTGGAAGCTGCTACTTGGACTTCAGTGCACACTTTTACCAAGCACTACCACTTGCCTCTTTACTCTAAATCCAGAGCAGGCTTTGCCACTGCAGTTCTGCAGGGCCTCATAGCCACTCCTAATTCTATTTAGACCCAGCCGCCCAACCTCAACTTTGGGATTCAACCCAAGTGTAATGACTGCAACAGTGAAACACGATGAACATAGTACAGTTGTGTACCTACCATAAATGTAGATGTTTGAGTGTATTCATTGTTGCAGTCCAGGTTAACCCACCCACCATCCCCCTTTCTTTGCTGGGACTTATCTGTACTTCTCTATTCTATACAACCTATGTGGTGTATTTGCTTGTAGATGAAGGTATTGTTTATTTTAGTGCATGCTTTTATAAGCAATGTTTTTAGCCTACCCTTTTGGGGGCACCTGACATCTGGGGCAAGAAAAACTGAAGAAAATGGCGTTGGCTGCATCTTATATACCCCTGGCGCACTGACGTCAGGGAAGAGGCGACAGCAACCGATGCCGGACCAGGACTTTGGAATTCAGGCCGACTGCGGGTAGCCTGCCAGCAGGATAACCCAAGTGTAATGACTGCAACAGTGAATACACTCGAACATCTACATTTATGATAAGTACACAGCTGTACTTTCTGCAGGGCATGCTGACCCAGGCCTAGGTCTCTTACTAATCCTACCACCCCTCTCCTCCGCTTTGGGAATCCTCCCACAGGTGTTGACTGCAACAGTGAAACACAAAGAACATAGTACAGTTGTGCACACTTACCATAAATGTAGATGTTCAGATGTATTCACTGTTGCAGTCCTGGTTTCCCTTCCTCCTTCCCCATTATATCCTCTTTCCTTAGGGAGACACAAGCTTCTTATGATGGCTTTTAGCCACCAGGACCACTTTGCCGTATTTCCTGGGGCTTCTCACTGGTTAGGGCAAGAAAAACTGACATAATGGCATTGGCTGCCTTGCTTTATAGCACTGACATCCTGACGTCAGTCAACAAGCGACAGCAGCCAATGCAGAAGAACATTGTCTCTAGTATTCGGGCCGGCCGAGGGTTACCACAGCAGGGATAACCCACAGGTGATGACTGCAACAGTGAATGCACTCGAACATCTACATTTATGTTAAGTGTACACAACTGTACTTTCACCTGGTAAGGCTACACATGAGGAAGTTCCAATGGTATCTGAGAACTATTTGGAAGCAGCACCTACATCCACTAGAGATCATAATCCCCATCCTTCCATGCCTAACCAGGGAACTGAAGTGGTGGATCTCCCAGAGTCAGTAAAATTCTGGTCTGCCCCTACAACCCACACCCTTTAACCAAGACCTCTTTACAGATGCTTCAGACTCAGGCTGGGGTGCAACATTAAGAAAATGGAGAGTGAGGAACGCATGGACCCCCACTTAACAAACATATCACATCAATATCAAGGAAATTAAAGCCTTGATATTGGCCTTGGAAATTTTGAAGGATCAGCTTCTACCAGGCACCCTGAGATGGTACACAGACAATACCACTGTGCTGTGGTACATCAACAAACAGGGAGGAAACAAGGTCCTATCTCCTGTGCATACTAGCACTGCAGGCTTGGGAAATTGCCCTGGAGAAACAAACCCTTCTCCAAGCAGTACATATCCCCTCCACAGACAGTGTGATGGCAGATTCATTAAGCAGGACCATGACCCTGTCTCACGAATGGATGCTGAACAGGGAAGTGTGTCTGGACCAGGTCCATCGGTGGGGTATTCCGAATGTGGATCTCTTTGCCTCTCCCATGAACAGACAGCTCCTGGACTTCTGCTCCAGGGCACCACACCCAGAGACTTGTAAGGTGGATGCTCTCTCAATCTCCTGGAAGGGGATGTACACCTATGCATTCTCCCCTTCCCTCTCATTCAAAGAATCTTGCTGAAAATTCAGAAGGAACAGCCTCAAGTCTTGCTGGTGACTCCCTATTGGACAAGGCAGCATTGGTTCTCCCTACTATTTCACCTAGCCAAGGGTAATCACTACAGGTTACCCCAGCGAATGGACCTGCTCACACAGGACAAGGGAACACTCTTACACCCTCAGCTGTCCACACTGAATCTCACATTGTGGGTGATGGGGCGTTGATTCCCTTCAGACACCTATACATAGAGGACATGATCCAGGTTCTGCAGGGGGCCAGAAAACCAACTGCTAGAAAATCTTACCTGTCAAAGTGGAAGATGTTTTCCTTATGGTGTCAGAAAAACAGCTTACAACCACTGACAAGAGAGCCCCCAGTGGTCCTGTCCTACCTGTGTGACATTATGAAGTCTTGGCTGTCATAATCCTCTGTTAAAATTCATTTATCTGCCATCTCAGCATGCTTCTGCCATGGGTACCACCTTTAACATCTAGGTTAAAAGTCAAGCTCTTCCTGAGAGGGGCGCTACATCTCAATCCCCCAAGGAAGCCCATTCCACCCCTTTGGATCTAAACTTTGTCCTAGAAAAGTTGACACTGACACCCTTTGAACCAGCCAAAGACTGCACCCTCCAGCACTGCACTTCGAAGACTATTCTCTTGGTGACCATCATCTCAGCCAGAATAGTATCGGAACTCCAGGCTCTTATGGCAAACCCCCTTTCAGTGTCTTCCATAAGGACAGGGTATGTCTGCGTACTTAACCCTACATTCATGCTTAAAGTGGTCAAGGAACTGTCCTTAAGTCAGACTATCAATCTTCCAACCTTTTTCCCTGCTCCACAGAACCAGGCAGAGAGGATTCTTCATTCCCCGGACATACACAGACGGCTCAGGTACTATTTGGCCAAAGCCAAATCCTTCCGCAAATCTGACAGGCTCTTCATCTCCTACCACCCAAGAGCCCTGGGTCAGCCTGTTTCCAATCAAACCTTATCCTCTAGGATGTCTAAAACCATTTCCTTTTGTTACATTAACCATGGTAGGTCACTCCCAGCCCCAGTAACGGCACACTCCACCAGGGCAGTGTCCTCCTCAGGGGCATTTCTTAAAGGGTTGTTCACCGCTGTTATCCTTGAAGCAGCTATTTGGTCCTAAGTTCACGCATTCACTTGACACTACAAACTGGATATGGTTTCTAGAGCCAGGGCAGGATTTGCCAGCGCCATCCTTTAGGTTTGTGGAAAGTGCTTTGGTTTCACTACCCCTTCATTAGGACTGGAGCTTTTGCACTCTCCCTGATGTCATGAGTACAGTAACATATGAATAGAAGGACATAGTAATGCTGTGTAAGAACTTACCATTAGCTTAGATGTCCTTCTCTTCTGTATGCTGCTGTATAGTTTCCATCCCAGTCTTCCCCCTCATACTTGCCTCATTCCTGGAGTACCCACTCCATAGTTGCTAATTACGGTGGCATTCAGTTCTGAGAAGGTGCATGCTGACGTCTGCTTTATACCCGATGTCCGTTTACGATCGACATCCAAGATAGAGGCGCAAGACATCATGCACACTTGGTAGCATTTAACTTTAGCAGTAGCATTTAACTTTTGTATAACAGCCGGACGTATGAGAATTCACCAGAGGCAAACTCCCTGATGTCTTGAATATAGAAGCATATAGAGGAGAAGGACATCTAAGGTTATGGTAAGTTCTTACACAACAGTACTTTTCATGAAATATGTTAGCAAGGTTTTCATAAAGAGGATGCTTTCTGCCTTCTAGTTAAGGAGACACTAGTCAAGGGTCTTCTTAACTGCAAAGAGGGAAGACAGGCCCTGGACATCTATTTTGAATCCAGCTTGTCTGAGCAAACACCTGAAAGTCAAGAAATTCAGAATGGTTATACTTCAGGATGTCCTTCAAGGATGCATCTGCAGTCCTTACAAATGGGTTGTCCTGTCGTCAGGCAGCCCTTCGGTCGGCCGGATTCCAAAGTCTGGGTCTGACCTCGGCTGATGTCGCACTTCACCCGATGTCATAGCTGCAGTTCTTCGGGTATAAAGGCATCAGCCGACGCCATTTTCCTCAGTCTTTCTTGCCGCGTGGCGCCCGATGCAGAAGCTGTTCGCAAGTGCCGGTCGGTCAGAACCAGAGATTACTACTACCGAAGACTTCTAAAAAGCTAAGTACCCCGTTGGGGACTCTTTCTTGCCTCAGCCGATGTCAGAAAAAGTGAATAACTGTTTAACTTGTGGAAAACAAATACCTCATAAAGATTTCCACTCTTACTGCTTACCTTGCTTAGGCCCAGACCACTACGTAGCAGCTTGTTTAGCCTGTGCTTCTTTCAACCGACGGACGCTTAGACGTCGGTCTGAATTTGCTGAAGAGTTTTTCGGCTCCGCTTTTGCTTACATTATGCCGTCGGATACTCCGACTACGCAAATTTCTAAAAAGCGCAAGGAAAAAGACCGACACTCGCGGTCCGCGGTTTCGGCCGAAACCGCTGTTAATCCAACCGTGAGTGTCTCGGTTTCGGCTGAAACCGAGTCCACGGTTCTTCCTGCGGCCGAAATCTTGCCTCCTATCGAGGCCTCATCCGGCTTGGCTGAATCTGCTACTGAAATCCCACCCGCTCTTGCAGGTTCACAGGATTTATCTGATACTATCCCTTTGGATATTTCTACCCCTGCATGTGGAGCTGCTAGGCCACCTGCATCCATGTCGATTAAGGCCTTTGCCAGGGCTAAAGCAGCAAAAAACTACCAAAACTGTGCTTGCTAAGACCCCCTCTCACAGGCCTAGCTCTAGTTCACAAATGCTTAGTCTAGCAGAGGATCTCATTTCTTTGATCCGGGGATCCCAACCACATCCAGACAGGGCCTCTCACCCACCTCCAGAGAAGAGGACTAGAGTAGAGCCCCCTGAGCCAGTTTCTTCAGATGACTCCTCTGATGAATCAGATAATTCAAACCCTCCAGAGGGCCCTTTTTCTCCTTATGAGGACTCTGATGCAGAAGAGTCCATTCCTTCTGCCTCTCCGCCTGAGGAATTTTCTTTGGGGAAACCTTGCATGCTATGAGGGAGCAATTTCAATGGCAGGGCCAGGATTTTTCAGACTCTAGAAAAGGCTTAGAACCTTTTGCATTTGCCACAGCATAGGCCTTTAGCCATTCCTCCAGTACTTACTGTTGTGGATGATGCATTTAATGATGCTTGTACTGCTCCTGATTCTCTTCCTCCGGCCCCTGCTAAGCCCGATAGGTACTACAGGGTTCCGGACACACATTATCATTTGTATAAGGCCCCTTTGCAGATCGAAACTATCTCCCAGGGACCCAAGGCTGTAGCAGCTACCTCTGCCAAAAACCCTCCCTCTGAAAGGGAATCTAGGGCCTTAGAGAGATGGGGTAAAAAAGTTTACACTTCTGCTACTCTTTCAACTAGGGCCTTGAACTGTCAATTCCACATGATTCAGTATCAGGAATTTATGTTAGACCAGTTAACTAATAAACTGTCCTCGGATGAACCATTAGACAAAAAATCTGTACAGGAAATGGTACATAACATTCAGCAGGTCAGTAATCATTCATTAAAATGCGGCTATGATGCACTGGAGGCTTCCTTTAGATCAGCCATGACTGGCACAGTGATCAGAAGACATGCATGGTTAAAAGAGCAGTCCTTACCAGACCATGTTAAATCAAAGCTCCTAGATGCTCCCATGGATAAGCTCAATTTGTTTGGCTCTCCTGCACAGCAAGTGCTAAAGAAGGTGGAAGAGAAAGCAAAATCTGTCCAGACAGTCAAGGATTTCTTGCAGGTCCAGCCACCAAGGTTTAGCAGGAACTGGCCTTCCAAGAATTGGTCCTTTCCAGACACCTCCAGAGCTCCGAGAGGCAGGAATAGGTGCTCAAGAGGCAGGGGTCAATCCAGAGGTGCTTACAGGGGACGTCAGTAGCAGGCTAACAACCAGCGAGGTGCAGACACAGATCCAGCCACCACCACTTCCACAGGACAATCACAGTGACTTGGCTCTGGCACCGCCTACCAGGGAACAACTAGAAGCACCCTTAGGCGGGAAACTAGCCTTATTTTCAGTAAACTGGCATTACATCACAGGAGACAAATGGATTTTACAGACAATAGACCAAGGTTACAGGTTTCACTTCCATACTCTACCAAGGAAGAGAGGAATGCCAAACCTACCTCCAAATCAGAAGACAGAAGCTCTAGAACAAATAACTCACTTACTAAGGATGAGAGCTGTAGAAAGGGTACCATCTATGAAACAAGGGCAAGGATTTTACTCCAGACTCTTCCTGGTACCAAGAAAAGAAAACCAATGGAGACCTATTCTCGACCTGTCCGCTTTAAACACATACCTCATTGTTCCAAAATTCAAAATGCTGACCCTACAGCAGCTTCTTCCCATGCTGGGCAAGGAGTCTTGGCTGGTAACTCTAGATCTCAAGGAGGCATACCTGCACGTCCCCATACGACCAAATTGCAGAAGATACCTCAGATTTCTTGCAGGATCAGAGCATTATCAATTCTCAGCATTGCCCTTTGGCTTATCTACTGCGCCCAGAGTATTCACGAAATGCCTGGCATCAGTAATTGCTCATTGCAGGCTTCAGGGAATTCAAATTTACCCTTATCTGGACGATTGCCTGTTACAAGCGGACAACAAAAACAAATTAACAAAAGATTTGGAAAAGGTCATTCATCTACTACAAGCCCTGGGATACACAGTCAATATAAAAAAGTCAAGGCTGATACCATCCCAAAGGATAACCTTCTTGGGTGCAGATCTGGACACATCAAAACAAATGGCATTCCTGACAGTAGAAAAACAGGAGCAACTCCCTCTCTACTTCATGGCATTAACAAAGCAGAACCAGCTAACAGCAAGAAAAGTCCTGCAAGCCCTGGGTTACATGGCATCCTGCATAATATTGATTCCACATGCCAGACTACATATGAGAAAGTTACAGTGGTACCTAAGGAATTTATGGTCTCAGCACAAGCACAGCCTAGAAACCCAAATTCCAATAATTCCATGCCTGAAGCAAGAATTCCAATGGTGGGCTCAGGCCTGTCAATCAAACAAAGGACTGCCCTTCCACAGCACTCAACCAAGCCAGACCATCACAACAGACGCCTCAGACCTCGGTTGGGGGGCACACATGCTGGACAAGTGCATACAAGGCTTATGAACTCAAGACCAGCTGCACCTACACATAAATCAAAAGGAAATGCTGGCAGTAAAACTGGCAATTCAGACATTCAGACCATTTCTTCGACAGGGTCAACTGTTGATAAGGACGGACAACACCACAGTTATGTGGTACATCAACAAACAGGGAGGCACACATTCATACCCTCTATGCCGGATGGCAATGGACCTCTGGAATGTGGCCCTGAGCTTCAACATTCAGTTACAAGCAATTTTTGTGCCAGGAAAAGAAAATATACTAGCAGACATCCTAAGCAGAACTACCACGGATGCCCACGAATGGATGCTGCATCCGGACATCTTCAAAACCATTACAGGGAAATGGGGACTACCAGAAATAGACTTATTTGCATCCCCACACAATCACCAACTGAAAAAATTCTGCACAAGGACGTACCACCCACTTGCTTGGGAAGTGGACTCCCTATCTTTCAGTCGGAAAAACCTGACAGCATATGCATTCCCACCTCTTCCTTTGATGCACAAGGTGCTATTGAAGATCAAAGAAGACCGTCCAAGGATCATCCTGATAGCTCCAGACTGGCCAAGGCAACACTGGTACCCATTACTGAGGAGTATGTCTCGGGAACAAATATGGCCTCTGCCCCTAGTTCCCTTGCTGTTAACACAGAACAACTTCAAAACCCTGCATCCAAACCTGAAAACACTGCAGCTGGCTGCCTGGAACATTGCATAAGACCAAATAACCCAGATTTATCTCAAAGGGTTAAAGACATTATCTTGGAGGCTCGCAGACCCTCAACAAGAAAAATTATTCAGCAAAATGGAAAAGATATCTCATTTGGAGTACTGCAAAAGGAGAATGTGTCACTGGTAAACATAGCTAACATCCTGGAATACTTGGCAGAGCTCTTCCACAATGGCCTGTCCTATTCTTCCATTAAGATTCATGCATCAGCTATTTCAGCAGAATACAACTTGGATCCTCCAGTCTTCTCACATCCTCTGCTCAGGCAGTTTCTGAGAGGAATTAAAAATGTAAAACCACCTAGGAAGCCACCATTGCCAGCATGGGACTTGAACTTTGTGCTAGAAAATTGACACTCCCTCCTTCGAGCCAGCAGCAACAGCAGAATTACAGTACTTATCATGGAAAACTGCTTTCCTGCTTGCAATCACTTCAGCAAGAAGGGTATCTGAACTACAAGCATTAATGGCAGTACAGCCCTTCCTGATCTTCCATCAAGATAGAGTGTCCATGAGAACTAATCCTACTTTTATGCCAAAGGTGGTCTCCAGGGTATCTTTAAATCAAGCTATCCACCTGCCTACATTCTTCCCCAACCCACAGAACAGGGGAGAAAGACTGTTGCATACCTTGGATGTACATAGACAATTATGTTACTACCTGGACAGGACCAAGAGCAATAGAAAAACTGACCAGCTACTGGTAGCATATGCAACAGGAATGGAAGGAAAAGCAATTTCAAAACAGACAATCTCTAAGTGGATAGGAAATTGCATTAGATTTTGTTACTCCTACCATGGGAAGAAAACTCCAGAAAACATCAGGCCTCACTCTACAAGGGCTACAGCCACTACCACAGCTTTTTACGGAGTGGCTACCAAAGACATTTTAGTGGCTGCTACTTGGAGCTCCGTGCATACATTTGCCAAGCATTATAATTTACCCTTATACTCCAGATCCCGAGCAGGTTTTGCCACTGCTGTTTTGCAAGGGATCTTACCTACACCATAATCTTTTTTCTCCTCCTCCCCCAGTTTGGCTATGGTATTCTACCCATTTGTAAGGACTGCAGATGCATCCTTGAAGGACATAGTACAGTTTTGTACCTACCATAAATGTAGATGTCCGATAGGCATGCATCTGCAGTCAGGATTACCCACCCTCCTTCCCCTCTGTGGTACTCCTAGGGTATTTGCCCATCTTGTAGCTAGCTGGGGGAATCTATTATGGTGTATTTGTTTGTATATATGTACATACATGCTTATTTTTTGTTTGGTCTCTACTGTTTGGAACCATTTGCATTTATCCAAATTTAGCCTTCCTAGAGGGCACCTGGCATCTGAGGCAAGAAACACTGAGGAAAATGGTGTCGGCTGATGCCTTTATACCCGAAGAACTGCAGCTATGACGTCGGGTGAAGTGCGACATCAGCCGAGGCCAGACCCAGACTTTGGAATCCGGCCGACTGAAGGGCTGCCTGACGACAGGACAACCCATTTGTAAGGACTGCAGATGCATGCCTATCGGACATCTACATTTATGGTAGGTACAAAACTGTACTTTCGTTCTCCTTCAGGGAGGCTAAGTGAAAAATTCAGGTTTGAAAAAATGTTTACTAGCTTCTGTCTGTCTTTAACCTCATGGGAGATTTCTGGTTCTCAAATTAAACAGTCTTTTTCACCCTCCTTTGCTACCTTTTCACTGGACAGGCTTTCCCATAGTGTTCATCAGGTGTGTAATCCCAGCCACAGCAACACTCAGGGTAAGGGAACATTCATGTTTTGTTTCTTTCTGGATGAAGGTTTTGCTAGGTGTCTTCCACTTAGCACTTCATGGTTTAGTGATTCTGTGTGTGGATTATTTGCATTAACAGCCCTTGTGAGGAAACCAGATATGATAAGAAAACACAGAAAGATTTTTCTTGGAACATTCCTGGATTCTATGCAGCAGATAATTTTTCTGAGCCAGCCAAACATTGACTTTGGTCCGCCTTCCATATTGTTTTTTCTGGAATTATTTGGTCAGACATCGTCATGATGGTTCAGCATTATAACAGAGTTTGTGTGGTAAAAATAACACTGTTACTTGTAGAATCATTGAGAATCAGATACTGGGTACCCAGGACTAGAGATTTTACTAACTCTTTCTGCAGTAAATGAATTGAAATAGTAGATGCAGTCTTTTTAAACACAAGCAAATCCTTTCTGACACATCAGTCCACCAGTATTCTTACCATAGATGTGTGCGCATCTGGAGTGCCTGACAATTAAGGAGAGTTTGGTTTCCATCACATATTGATATGTACATCAGCCTGAAAGAAATTCAAGTAGTCCAGACCTACTGGTACTGAGAGAATTTAGGAAATGTATACTTTCAGGAATGTGGCTGGTAAACACAGATGGTTCCATAACTAAACAAGTGGGGTGGCTCAAGGTTGTCTTAGAAGGGCAGGCTTGCACTTATCGGAACTAGCTTTGCAGTTCACTTTCAACCAGGGGAAGTCTTTTGGTAGACATGCTTAGCTGAACAGTTCCTTCTGACCGTGGGTGTTTGTTTAATCCATTTATCTCTTTAAGGAGACAGCTGGAGAAAGACCTGTTTGCATCCCCATAAAATGCTGACTGACCAGGATGTGCAGTGCTTCTTCAGTACTTTGGGGAGAACCACTTTACACATCTCCTACAATAGCTCCAGTTGAAACATTTAAGCAGAACCCAGGAAAATATTTATTTGTGATTTGTTAACTGGGTAAGTGGACTGTTTTACAGAGGTTTTTTCTGCTTACCATGACTCGGGTCACAATGGCAAGGGTGAATGCACACACTAACTGTTTAGTATACCCGTTCAACCATCATGTTTTTGGCAAATGGGGAGGATTGGAATACCTGGAGAAAATTCACATTGACATGGGGAACAACATGCTAGTGCTACATAGGCAATGACCAAGATGAAAATATCAGGATTAAGAAAGGACGGGTCTTTTTGATACTAATTGTGCTACTCTGCCATCACTAGGAGGTAGCAGGCAGAGCGCTACATCCATTCATTAGTAGAATTACTTCATCAGATAGTTTCTGTGTCACACTTTCATTTCCCACTAGAGAATTATTTTCCTGTGCTTAGATTATGTGTCCTTTGGGAAGCAAAGAGGCTTTCTAATATGAAACCTCATAAAATGAGAGAGATTTCCTCACGGGCATAAGGAGTATGTTTTAGTATTTCTGGGAATACAAATTCCACATATTCTGGATTACCTATTACTTTCTAATGGCCTGTCTTACTTGTCCTTTAAAATGCTGTTTTCTGCTTTATCAGCATGTCTTCTTTGAGGATCGTTTTGCAACTTCCTAAAATATATTGAATGGCTTTTCCATAGATGTCCTTCAAGGATGCATCTGCAGTCTTTACAAATGGGTTGTCCTGTCGTCAGGCAGCCCTTCGGTCGGCCGGATTCCAAAGTCTGGGTCTGGCCTCGGCTGGTGTCGCACTTCACCCGACGTCATTGCGGCAGTTCTTCGGGTATAAAGGCATCAGCCGACGCCATTTTCCCCAGTCTTTCTTGCCGCGTGGCCCAAGCAGAAGCTGTTCGCAAGTGCCGGTCGGTCAGATCCAGAGATTACTACTACCGAATACTACTTCGAAGATTTCTATAAAGCTAAGTACCCCGTTGGGGAATCTTTCTTGCCTCAGCCGATGTCAGAGAAAGTTAATAACTGTTTATCTTGTGGGAAACAAATACCTCATAAAGATTTCCACTCCTATTGCATACATTGTTTAGGCCCAGACCACGACGTAGCAGCTTGTCTAGCCTGTGCTTCTTTTAACCGATGGACGCTTAGACGTCGCTCGGACTTTGCTGAACAGATTTTCGGCTCCGATTTTGCCTACATTATGCCGTCGGATCCTCCGACTACGCAAATAACCAAAAAACACAAAGAAAAGGACCGACACTCGCGGTCCGCGGTTTCGGCCGAAACCGCGGTTAAGCAACCCACGAGAGTCTCGGTTTCGGCCGAAACCGAGCAAGCGGTTCTTTCTTCAGCCGATATCTTGCCTTCTACCGAGGCCTCTTCTATCCTGGTAGAAACGGCTTCTGAAATCCAACCTTCTGTTGCGATTTCACAGGATTTATCAGACACCATTTCCCTAGATATTTCTACCCCTGCACGTGGAACTGCTAGGCCTCCTCCAGCTATGTCTATTAAGGCCTTTGCCAGGGCTAAAGCAGCCAAAGCATCAAAACCTGTGCCTGCCAAGCCCCCCTCTCACAGGCCCAGCACCAGCTCCCATATGCTTTCTTTGGCAGAGGATCTCATCTCTTTAATTCGTGGAGCCCAGCCTCATCCAGACAGAGCCTCTCTCCCTCCTCCAGAAAAGAGGCCTAGAGCAGAGCCCCCTGAGCCAGTAGCCACAGATGATTCCTCTGATGACTCAGAACATACAGACCCTCCTGAGGCTTCTTATTCTCCTTACGAAGACTCTGATGCTGAGGAATCCATCCCTTCAGCCTCTCCTCCTGAGGAATTTTCCTTTGGGGAAACCTTGCATGCTATGAGGGAACAATTTCAATGGCAGGGCCAAGATTTCTCAGACTCTAGAAAAAGGCTTAGGACCTTTCTACACTTGCCACAGCATAGGCCTTTAGCTATACCTCCAGTTCTATCTGTTGTTGATGATGCATTTAATGATGCTTGCACTGCTCCTGATACTTGGGTCCCGGACACTCATCACCACTTATATAAGGCCCCTTTTGCAGATCCAGAGACTATCTCCCAGGGCCCTAAAGCTGTAGCAGCTACTTCTTCTAAAAAACCCCTCCCCTCTGAAAGGGAATCCAGGTCCTTAGAGAGATGGGGTAAAAAAGTTTACACCTCTGCTACTTTGTCAGCTAGAGCTTTGAACTGCCAATTTCATATGATTCAATATCAAGAGTTTATGCTTGACCAGTTGACTAACAAGCTGTCCTCTGAAGAATCTTTAGATAAAAAGTATGTTCAAGAAATGTTACATAACATACAGCAGGTTAGTAACCATTCTTTAAAATGTGGCTATGATGCACTGGAGGCTTCCTTTAGATCAGCCATGACTGGCACAGTTATCAGGAGGCATGCATGGTTGAAAGAACAGGCATTACCAGACCATGTCAAATCTAAGCTTTTGGATGCACCTATGGACAAGGTCAATTTATTTGGTGCCCCGCACAACAGGTACTAAAAAGATGGAAGAGAAAGCAAAATCTGTGCAAACAGTAAAGATTTCTTACAAGTTCAACCTCCAAGGTTTAGCAGGAATTGGCCCTCCAAGAATTGGTCCTTTCCGGACTCCTCTAAGGCACAAAGAGGCAGGAATAGGCGCTCTAGAGGCAGAAACCAATCCAGGGGTGCCTACAGGGGTCGCCAGTGGCAGGGTAACAACCAACGAGGCACGGATACAGCCACCACCACTACAACAACTCAATCACAGTGACTTGGCGGTGGCACCGCCTACCAGGGAACAACTAGAAGCCCCCTTAGGTGGAAAGCTAACATTATTTTCAAGAAACTGGCACTGCATTACGAGAAAAATGGATTTTGCAGACTATAGACAAAGGCTACAGGTTCCATTTCCATACACTACCAGGAAAGAGAGGAATGCCAAACCTACCACCTTCTCAAAGGGCAGAAGCTCTAAAACAAATATCTCAATTATTAAGAATGCGAGCTGTGGAAAAGGTACCATTTATGGAGCAAGGGAAGGGATTTTACTCCAGGCTCTTCCTGGTACCAAGAAAAAAAAACAAATGGAGGCCTATTCTAGACCTGTCCGCTTTAAACACATTCCTCATTGTTCCAAAATTGAAAATGCTGACCCTACAGCAGCTTCTTCCCATGCTGGGCAAGGAGTCTTGGCTGGCAACTCTAGATCTCAAGGAGGCATACCTGCACGTCCCCATAAGACCAATTTGCAGAAGATACCTCAGATTTCTTGCAGGATCAGAGCATTATCAATTCTCAGCATTGCCCTTTGGCTTATCTACTGCGCCCAGAGTGTTCATGAAATGCCTGGCATCAGTAATCGCTCATTGCAGACTTCAGGGAATTCAAATCTATCCCTACCTGGACGACTGCCTGATACAAGCGGACAACAAAAACAAACTAACAGAAGACTTACAAAGAGTCATCTACCTGCTACAAGCCCTGGGATATACAGTCAATACAAAAGTCAAGGCTGATTCCATCCCAAAGAATAACCTTTCTGGGTGCAGAACTGGACACATCAAAACAAATGGCATTTCTAACTGCAGAAAAGAAAGAGCAACTTCCTCTCTACTTCTTGGCATTAACAAAGCAGAGCCATCTAACTGCAAGAAAAGTGCTACAAGCTCTAGGCTTCATGGCATCCTGCATAATACTGGTCCCTCATGCCAGGCTTCATATGAGAAAGCTACAGTGGTACCTAAAGAATTTGTGGTCTCAGCACAAGCACAGCCTAGAAACCAAAATTCCAATGATCCCATGCCTGAAGCAAGAGTTCTTATGGTGGGCTCAGGCCTGTCAATCGAACACAGGACTGCCCTTCTGCAAAAGTCAACCAAGACAAACCATCACGACAGATGCCTCAGACCTCGGATGGGGGGCACACATGATGGGCAAGTGCATTCAAGGCCTATGGACTCAAGACCAGCTGCATCTGCACATAATTCTAAAAGAAATGATGGCAGTAAAATTGGCAATCCAGGCATTCAGACCTCTTCTCCAAGAAGGCCAGTTGATGATAAGGACAGACAACACCACAGTTATGTGGTACATCAACAAACAAGGAGGCACACACTCATACCCTCTATGCCGGCTGGCACTGGACCTATGGGATGTGGCTCTGAGCTACAACATTCAGTTACAGGCAATTTATGTACCAGGGAAGGAAAACATTCTAGCAGACATATTAAGCAGAATTACAACAGATGCCCACGAATGGATGCTGCATCCGGACATTTTCAAAATCATCACAAGAGAATGGGGATTACCACAAATAGACTTGTTTGCATCCCCATTCAATCACCAGTTGAAGAAATTCTGCACAAGGACTTACCACCCACTTGCTTGGAAGGTGGACTCCCTATCCTTCAGTTGGAAAAGCCTAACAGCATACGCATTCCCACCACTTCCTTTGATGCACAAGGTGCTTCTCAAGATCAAAGAGGAATGTCCAAGGATCATTCTGATAGCCCCAGACTGGCCAAGACAACATTGGTATCCACTGCTGAGGAGCATGTCCCGGGAACAAATATGGACACTGCCCCTGATCCCATTACTGCTGACACAGAACAACTACAACATTCTGCATCCAAACCTAAAAACTCTGCAGCTAACTGCCTGGAACATTACATAACAGCAATTAACCCAAATTTATCCCAAAGGGTTAAAGACATAATCCTGGAGGCTCGTAGACCTTCAACAAGAAAGAATTATGCAGCAAAATGGAAAAGATATCTCATCTGGAGTACTGCAAAGGGGCAAGATGTGGCACTGGTGAACATAGCCAACATCCTGGAGTACTTGGCGGAGCACTTCCATACAGGCCTGTCCTATTCCTCCATCAAGATACATGCATCAGCTATTTCAGCAGAATACAGCTTGGTGCCTCCTGTCTTCTCGCATCCTCTGCTCACACAGTTTCTGAGAGGAATTAAAAATGTAAAACCTCCCAGGAAACCTCCATTGCCAGCATGGGACTTGAACTTTGTGCTAGAAAAACTGACTCTACCTCCTTTCGAACCAGCAGCTACAGCAGAATTGCAATACTTATCCTGGAAGACTGCTTTCCTGCTGGCAATAACTTCAGCAAGAAGGGTCTCTGAACTACAGGCATTAATGGCAGTACAACCCTTCCTGATCTTCCATCAAGATAGAGTGTCCATGAGAACAAATCCTACATTTATGCCTAAGGTGGTATCCAGAGTCTCTTTAAATCAGGCTATCCACCTTCCTACATTCTTCCCAATCCACAGAACAGGGGAGAAAAGCTCTTACATACCTTGGATGTACACAGACAATTACGCTACTACCTGGACAGGACAAAAAACAATAGAAAAACTGACCAGCTTCTGGTAGCATATGCAACAGGAAAAGAAGGAAAACCAATTTCTAAACAGACAATCTCCAAATGGATAGGAAATTGCATAAGATTTTGTTACTCCTACCATGGAAAGAAAACTCCAGAGAACATTAGGCCTCACTCCACAAGGGCTACAGCCACTACCACAGCTTTCTTACGAGGAGTGGCTACCAAGGACATTATAGAGGCTGCTACTTGGACCTCCGTGCATACATTTGCCAAGCATTATAACTTACCACTATACTCTAGATCCCGTGCTGGTTTTGCTACTGCTGTTTTGCAAAGGATCCTGACTACACCATAATCTATTCTCATTTCCTCCTCCCCTAGTTTAGCTATGGTATTCTACCCATTTGTAAAGACTGCAGATGCATCCTTGAAGGACATGGTACAGTTTTGTACCTACCATAAATGTAGATGTCCGAGAGGAATGCATCTGCAGTCAGGATTACCCACCCTCCTTCCCCTCTGAGGTACTCCTAGGGTACTTACCAATCTTCAGCTAGCTTGGGGGGGATCTATTATGGTGTATTTGTTTGTATATATGTACATACATGTTTATTTTGTGTGTTTGCTCTCTACTATTTGGAAACTTTGTAATTTATCCAAATTTAGCCATCCAAGAGGGCACCTGGCATCTGGGGCAAGAAACACTGAGGAAAATGGCGTCGGCTGATGCCTTTATACCCGAAGAACTGCCGCAATGACGTCGGGTGAAGTGCGACACCAGCCGAGGCCAGACCCAGACTTTGGAATCCGGCCGACCGAAGGGCTGCCTGACGACAGGACAACCCATTTGTAAAGACTGCAGATGCATTCCTCTCGGACATCTACATTTATGGTAGGTACAAAACTGTACTTTATTGGATCTGAAGATTTCGAACAGAGTCTTGATACCTCTGTGGGATCTTTGCTGTACTCTCTGTTTTAGACATTCTTTTCAGCTCCATAAACCTTTCCTTCCCTAAAGTCAGTCCTGGTATTAATAACTTCATGTAGAAGGTTATCTGAATTTCATTCTTACTTATTCATACCCTTACATGGTCTTTCACATGGATGAAGAGGATCATAATACCTGGAGAAAATTCACAGTAGCAGTGAGAACATTCAGATGCCAAATAGAAGATTGACTGTTTCTGCTGACCCTTATTTTATTACCAATGTCTTCCAAGTATTGGCATTAAATTAAAATATTTTACTTCACTTTGCCTTTACCTGCAGAATAATGGTGACATGTATTAATAGTACCAAAGATATCAAAAGTCAGAACTGCTGTTTCCTTCCCTTGTAGGTAGCAAGCAGGGAATCCTGGCAGTGAATTGGTTGCTTTGGATTTTGACTCTGTGGGTGAACTTATTCAGAGATATGTCAGGGTCCTTTGTTTATCAGCAGCAGTAGCTTTTATTGCTTTCTTTAGGTGAGTCTTTGTTACTGTTGTTTGCAGGTCAGCCTGGAGGTTAACATGCCATGCATTTGCTAGGCATTATAATCTGGATTTGGTGAACAAGTTTAGAAGCAGTTTTGCTATGCCATCTTCCAAGAGGATAATGATATTGTTGCCAACACCCATCTCCTTAATACATAGCCCTCTACCCAGCCAGACATTGCAAGGACAGCAGTAGTGACACAGCATTGTACAGTTGTGCAAAGCCTTCATTGTGACGATAAATGAGTGATTTGACCCTTTTCTTAGAGAATTCCTCTTTCCATTCCTTTTGACCTTTTCTGTCTAAATGGCTTGTGTTCTTAGTACTGATGGTGTGTTGTAGAGACAACCTGTCCTACTGATGGTGCAGAGTCCATTTTACTCTGTTTTGTCAGCACTGCAGTATGGTGAATTAGTGTTTTACCAGGAAAATGGTTCTAATTGCAGGAACATAAGACTACAGTGGCTGAGTCAGACAGTGATGGCAGAAAGCTGTTCATCTTTGTATTATTACCTGTATTCAACCACCATGTAAATGTGACAGATTTTACATTTTTCTATAAAACGTTGTAATGGCAGGAAATGAAAGTGTGATGGTTGTAGAATTTTGTACTGTATATCATTTACTTGTAGGAGAAACACAAAAAAGATGTTACTGATTGAGCCTAGTGTATCCACTACAGTGTTATGATGCTTCTTTCAGGAAGAGACAACTTGTTTATTGTTACAAGCTGGGGAAGTGGTACTGCTTCATCTTTTCTAACATGATGATGGAACTTTCTGGGACTTCTTATTTCTGTCATTTAATAAGGATTTAAAGGAGTATAGAAATTTGTTTGGATTCCAGATCTGTACTCAAAGCCAAAGCTGCTGGGTTGTGCTTCCTTGCATTACCTCAGACAGCAATTTTTACTTCCAAGGCTGCAGTATTTCTCACCTGAACAGATTTTCACCTCATATTTTTGGTCTTCTCCTCACAAAATCTGTGGTTGACTGGCAAATCACTGATGACTGAAGCTGCTAAATAATGACATACATTTGAGTTTCAGTCTTCATATCCTTCAGAAAAAATGCATGCTAGCACAAATCTTGTTATTCTATCAACTTTCTAAGTTTATAAGAGCAGTATTTAAAATCTGTCCCTGTTTTTGGGGCTTTGAACCCCTGCTGTATCTGATGTTTCATCCCCTGGTGTTCTACCCCCAAAGTTTAGCATTAACTGAGAGTTTACCCTGTATTTAAGCTTCTAGACAGTGATGTATTAATATTGGGTCTGTATTTCACTCTGTATCTCTTCAATATTTTTCCAGTTCCCCTAACTTCCATGTTGTACTTAAGCATTTGCCCTGTTTCTGTAGTGAATGGGCTGTCCTTCACAGCACGGAGACATTAATCCTTCAAGGGAGTATCTACATTTATAAACTAATGTTCATATCAGTTTCTCTGCTAAATAACTTAATAACCACCCATTAAACTCCTGTTAAGTACATTGGGGGTATGCTGCTAGAGTTTCTCAGTCCCCTCTAAAGTCTTTGCTATCTCCCGCCCCTACACATAGGAAATTAGTTTCTATCCTCTGTATTTCTAACCAGTCTCTGAGCTACAGTAAGTGGCTTGCCAGCCCCCCCCCCAACTACTTTATCTTTACTATTACTCATAGGTAATATGTAATTAATCTATAATTCAGTCTTCCCTCCTCATCCAGCCAATCTTCTACAGTCACCTGTATTATAATACAGATTTCTCCTCTTCTCTCAGCTACTCTCACTTATCTTGGCCTTGATCCCCACCCCTACCTAGTCTAAGTTAGGTTACATGTACTTACCTTTCTCAATACATTGGAGATAGGTTTTTGTTGTTAGCTACTTTCACCTTTACTGGGTCTGTCCACAATCCCACTCTGGGCTCACTCTGATCCCCTACCCTACCCCCATTCCCATACCCCCCACTTCAGTTACATTTATTCTTTTGACAGCCCCTCCCCTTCCTCTCTACCTGCCAATAGGAACCCTTACACTTTCATTAGCACCATCCCATAACTCCACCCCCACTAAGCCCCAATTACTTCCCATTACTACAACCTCTCCTTTAACTCCCTCTTTTTCACACACTACTTCCCACACCTCCTGACTCTAGGGTACCACTATCATTTCTCAATATGCTCTATTCTTTAAAACTTTGTACTGCTATTATCTCTCTTATCTCTACTCTTCTCTTGTTGTCCCATGCCACCTCCTTCTATACTTTTTTCAACTCCCCACCTACAACATCTCCCACACTAACCATAACTCCCCTCTCTTTAACTAATAACGCCTCCAGCATCTCACTTTCATTATTCAACTGTAATACCTTGCACCTAACAAAGTTAAAATACTATATCATCACTATTAAACTAAAATTAACATACTACTGTTTCCTTAGGTCTCGCTCTTTTCCCCAACATCTGTCCATCATTACACATCATTATCTGACCCTCTTCCACCGTGATGACATTCACCCTAATCCAGGTCCAACTAACTGCTCAAACTACAATCTTTCTTCTTATACCAAAAACCTTTTCATAACAACAGTCACTGTATGTAGTATCTGTAACAAAACCCCACAATTCTACGCCTGGCTCTCTCAATACTCCCCAAATATTAAATATAAAAACTGCACACAACCTACAAAGCAGAAACTTTAATGTTGTGTTGTGTCTTTTGGCTTTTCCTGGTTAGGGGTCACCACAGCGGAACTCCGGTCCGCTAATGATTGGCAGTTGATTTTTATGTGCCAAGTTGCCAGCCCTGACGCACAACCTTCAACGAAGGTACGCCCATTCACACATGTCTCCATGCAGAAGACGCTCTAGCTGAGAATCGAACCGGACAGCGTCTTACTGTGAGGCGACAACGCTACCACAGCACCACCACCGTGGACTTAAAGCAGTGAAAAATAAAATAAATTAAGGTAAGCTCTTTCGTGACTCACAGGCCGCTTCATCAGACAATACTAAAGTTAAGGTCATATCCTTATATAGTGCTATGCAATCATGTGGTACAATTAGGCATTTAAAGAAGTAAATACTCATCATAAGCAGTAAATATAGAACATTATAAAACAATTAATGCTAAAATCCATGTATATACATAAATAGATGAATAAATATATATTTTAAAAATCTATAAAACAGTCGTAAATATTTCACAAATTATATAATATATGTTTAATACTTGTGTTTAAGAGGTTGTGCTTTTAAAAAAGGTTTCAGGGAAGACATTATTTAAGCCTGGAAATTTTTCTGCATTAAGTAAAAGAATCCATTTTTGTTCAGCGACTTCTGTACGATTTTCTAAGTCACCACCTCTAACAGTATTATCAATAATTTGTAAAACTAAAAATTTAAAAACGTGATGAATCCGTATGCTTAAATATCTCATTGACAGTAATCTGCTAGCACCCACCCAACATGGTTTTCGGCCAGCATACAGTACAGCTACAGCCTTACTTTCATTTACTAACACTGTATACAAAGCTCTTGATGCTGGTCAACTGACTTCAGTTATATTACTAGATCTATCAAAAGGTTTTGATACAGTGTCCCACCCTAAACTGTTATCACAACTTGAGGCTGTAAACTGCTCCCCACACACTTTAACCTGGTTCCACAACTATCTTCACAACAGATGGCGAAACAATCTGATTATCTTATCAGCAATACAGGAGTCCCCTAAGGGTCGATTCTTGGACCCCTACTCTTTAATGTATTCATCAACAATCTCCACAAAGCTTTTCAGTAAAGTATACTCAATCAATGTGCCAACAATTCGACTATTATTACTTCCTCTAATAACTTCACGGATCTCCTAATGTTAACACAAAAAGCATTCACATCAATAGAATCCTGGCTTAATGAGGCTCAACTGCTACTTAACTAAAAAAATCAAAACTTCTACTTTTCTCACCTAAACCTCCAACCCTAGACTTCAAAATATTCTCACGAAACAATACTGAAATTGAAATTGTACAAACATCTAAACTACTTGGCATTATAATTGACGATAAACTCTCATTCAAGAGCCATATACTTAGCACAATCAAAAAGACCCATTTTAAGATAGGTGGGCTCTATAGGCAAAAGCTCTATCTGGACATGTCCAACAAGCTAAAATTGGCTAACAGTCTTCTTCTCCCTTCACTCCTCTACACTAGCCCAATTTTCACTAACCTACACTCACATCTCTTAAATAAACTACAGTCATGCTACTACAAAATAGCAAAGCTTGTGTACAATATGCCAACACGCACTGATCACTGTCTGGCCATTAAATCTTTAAACTGGTTCAAATTCCCCCACTACCTACATTATACCCAACTAACTTACTCTGCAACCCAAATTACTGCCCTTCTCTTGAAAATATGATACACATACACACACCCCAACTCGAATTCTTAGATCTTCTGGCAAACAACTCCGAACCATAACCAAACCCAATAAAAGAGCTGGCCAGTGCCTTTATTCCCATGCTGTCGCCAAATTATGGAATGCTCTCCCTCATCTATTAGACTCTTTAAAAACATTCAAAACAGCACTGAAAGACCACTTTCTTAATAACTTGCTCTGCGACTGTAATCACATGATTAAACCACCCTAAGTTTTGTTCCTCAGTCTGCAACTCCTTCTAGCCTCCTGGGTTGGGAGGGTGGCCTAATGCTTAAGGTGTTTGACTTACAAAAACAGGGTGCAGGGTTTGAGTCTCACAAGGGATAATTGGCTAGGCTTAAAAAATGGCTCACAAGGGCAGTTAGCCTAGTACTAATCGATAATCGATGAACCAATAAACTGTACACATTTCTGTAAACCATCATGTCATAGGTTGACTTTTATGTTAATTTTCTAATTTTGCACATAAGTTTAAATGCTGTGTATCACTGCTTTAATTTGTAATATTCTATATATGTAACCTTATCATTTTAATACTATGCTATTTAATTTTCTGTAATTGTTTTGGAGCTTTTCTCCCCAGGCCTCCACTGAAAATGGGTCCTTGGCCCAGTGGACTTTCCTGGTCAACAAATGTCAAAAATAAATAAATAAATAACATTTCTTGTGCTAAGATAGTGAGAGGTATGGGCTGCACCTCAAAAAGTGGAACCAGCTAACTGATCATATGGTGCAATGTATAAAGCATTCAGATAATGTGAGGACAGGAGCATGTTGGTCTTCTGCTTGTTGTTAGGGAGGGGTTGGAAAGTGGTTAAGGCGTTTACCTTACAGACACAAGGGCCAGGGTTTGCCTCTCAAATGGGATAATTGGTTAGGCTTAAAATGTCCCACAAGGCAGTTAGCCTTGTACTAAGCCATGAACCTATTATGTTCATACTTCACACAAGTGTGCTTTCCTTACAAGTAGTCGGAGACATGAGACGGATCTTATTGTAGTTGATTTGTAATAGCTAAAGTGCATTAACTGAAGCAGAAGCAGTGAGGGAAACCTATATTCAAATTGGGAGTATGAATACAATTGGCATTAATGGCTTGGGATCATGAAAAAGAAGATTAGTGGTTTTGTTGAATGCTTTAAAGTGCTTACAACTGGATCATAGCACCTAGTGAGTTAACTGCTGCAGTACATTTGTACCACACTTGTTACTTATTTATTTGAGGCACTTTTAAGTAAAAAGCTTTGTAATAAAACCATCGCCCAAATAAATGTAGTGTATTGCACAGTGATGACCGCTTTGGCATAATGTGAGATATGCCCACAGACTTAAATAGATGTGTCTCTGCACAATCCTGGTATTGCACCCATTAAAGTTTATAAATGTAACAGATGTTTTCCCTGTTTATGTTACTTAAAGTAAAGTTACTTTTTAACCTCAGTGGCAACAATTTTAGGGAAGGTGAATTTTTGGAAATGTTTCCTTTAACAAAAGCAGTAGGCTGAAAAAAAATTGCAGATGGAGTGAAAATGCTGTTCAGCACTTCATTCATAATATGCCATTGTGTCAAGATAAGTAATTACTTTGTAGCAAAACACTTCAAGCTTGGTATAATTGTTTATGTAGCCAGTTAGCATCTTTATAGGATCATAGGAACTTACTGGGCTATTGGCCCTGAGGCCCTTACAAGCCTAGCCAAGAATTTAGCCCATGTTCTGACAAGTCAGCACCCGATGCCCCTATCCAGCAGAGACACAGGTGGAATCCCAGGGGTCTGTTTTCTGTTCCCCATCCAGTTATCCAGGTTGTGCTTAAAAAGGGTTAATGAGGTACTCTGCTTGACGTGGAAAGGGAGTCTGTTCCATAGAAGGGGGAGTCTCTGGGACACAAATCTGTCCCACTAACAAGTCCTATTGATGTCACAAACCAGGTTGAGGTCACGCATGGGGGTTACTTGAATGGAGCTTGTTTTGCGGATATGTAGCAGTTCCATCAAGGCAGAGTCTGAGATTGCTTTGTATGCCAGACAGAGGTCACCTCTGAGGAGTCTCTATGAGACTTAGTAGAGAGACAGGGCTTTTAGCCTGTCTGTGTAGGGTAGATGTTTGAGGCCCTGGATTCTCCTGGTGAAAAACATCTGTGGTCTCTCCAGCTGCTGCATATGCTTTGTGAGGTACATGCCGAAAGGGGCATTGTACTCAATAATGGGTCTTAAAAGGGAAGAGTACAGGGATGTTATGACCTCCTTGTCTCTGGATGAGATACCCTTACTAATGAGGTGGGCCATGTAGAAAGCTTTCCATACAGTGGAGGCAATATGGTGATCAAAAGTCAGTTTGCTATCAACCTGGATGCCCAAGTCTCTCACGACTAATTGTGTGCTTAGGGCCTTGTTGTTAATGTGGTAATGTCCCCAAAGGGGATGATATATTTTTTGGCATTTATTTTAAGGCCATGTTTCTGGCACCAGTCATTTGTTTGGGTGAGACCCTCTTGGAGGATGTCCACATCACTAGGGGAATTGATGACAATGCCCAGCTTGCAGTTTTCTGCAAACTTGGTCAGCCACAACTCACTGGTTGTGGCCTACACCTTAGAAAAGTATATTCCAAGCAACAGAGGCCTCAAAACTGATCCCTGGGGTACGCCACTCGGTACAAGTCTACTTCTTGAGGTGGCTTCCCCTGTTTTGACTAAGTGGGTTCTATCAGTGAGCCAGTTTGCTACCCATCTGGTAATATACGGATTGATGCCTAGTTGAGAGAGTTTAACTATTGTACCCAAATTAAATTGTTAGATACTTTTAACTCATTCACTCCGGAGCAGCTCAGGAAAAGCTGCCTGCGTAATTCCACCATAGAAACAACAGTGCAGCCTGAGCTCATTTTCAGAAAATCCATTTGTAATACCATACAGAAAACAAATGTTCATAACTCGTTAACTATAAGAGCTAGACTAAAAATGTAAACACAAAAGTTGTTCAGCAGACACTGACCTTTCCAGCAGTGTAAATGTTGATAGTGTATATCAAAGTCATTATTAAATATTTGGCAAGGAATGCTGATATTGTGCATATTTTTACCTTTTTGGAAATACAAAGCATAATATCTTGGTCAATGTACCATCCAGACCCATACAATTTGAATGTAATTTGTTAGTATGAATGTCAGCATTAAAATGATACCTTAACCATTACTGTGCGATGTTCCATTCTTGAGATATTCACAGAAATATGATTAATATATTATTTTTCATAATTGATAAATAAACTAAGCATAATATCTCATCACCTGTAACAGACAGAGCCTACATATCAGTGTAGAAGTTGTGCATCTGAATGTCAGCTTCAAAGTGATGCATCATTTGTGTGATCACCATGCTCCCTTGCAAAGATATGGGCATAATAATGAAAAGTATTGTAAATGTATAATTTTCATAATCGTACAAGACTAAACAAACTGTGATATCTGTACATGTGCAGAGTGCACAGACACAGTTCTTTTACCATGTTGTAAGGAGTAACACTGTCTTCAAAATGAGGTATTACTTGGCACACTGACATAATCCCTTGCAAAGTTATTTACCAAAATATGAAAAAAAAATCATAATTTCCATATCCTACTTCCAAACAAACTTTGATATCTGCACATGAGTACAACATACAGGCACTATTCTTTTCCCATGTTAGAACTATCAATACTGTTTTCAAAATGAGGTCTTACTTAGCACATTTAGATGATCCCTTGCAAAGTTATTTACCAAAATATGAAAAAAAAATCATAATTTCCATGACCTAAGTCCTAAACAAACTTTGATATCTGCAAGTGTCCAACATACATGCACAATTATTTTACCATGTTGGAACCAGCAACACATTCTTCAAAATGAGGTATTATTTGGCACACTGACATGATCCCTTGCAAATTTATTTACTAAAATATGAAAAATCATAATTTCAATAACCTAACTCCAAAACAAACTTTGATATCTCCACATGTGTTCAACATACAGGCACAATTAGTTTACTAGGTTGGAACTATGAATTATGTCTTCAAAATGAGGTATTAGTGCATCCAGATGCTCCCTTGCAAAGTTATCTACCAAAATATGAAAAAAATCATAACTTCTATAACCATAACTCCAAAACAAACTTTGATATCTATACAGGTGTGCAATCTAAAGGCACAGTTCTTTTACCATGTTGGAACTATGAATATTGTCTTCAAAATGAGGTATTACTTAGCACATTGAGATAGTATTTAGCACATTCAGATGTTCCCCTTGCAAAGTTATGCATCAAAATATGAAAAAAATCATAATTTCTATAACCATAAGTCCAAAACAAAAGTTGATATCTGTACAAGTGTATAACCTAAAGGCACAGTTCTTTTACTATGTTGGAATTATGAATACAGTCTTCAAAATGAGGTATTACTTAGCACATTCAGATGCTCCCTTGCAAAGATATTTTCCAAAATATGAAAAAAAATATCATAATTTCCATAACCCAAGTCCTAAACAGACTGTGATGTCTGCACATGTGTACAGCATACAGACACTTCTTTTATCATGTTGTAAGTACTATAACACTGTCTTCAAAATGAGGCATCACTTGGCACAATTACATGCTCCCTAGCAAAGTTATTTACCAAAATATGAAAAAAAATCATAATTTCCATTACCCAAGTTCTAAACAAACTGATGTCTGTACACGTGAACAGCATACAGACAGTTTGACATCTTGTAAGTTATAAATACTGTCTTCAAAATGAAGTATTGCTTAGCATGTTGAAATCTTCTCTAGCAAAGTTATTTACCAAACTATGAAAAAAATATCATAGTTTTCATAACTTAAGTCCTAAACAGACTAATATTTCTATATGGGTAGAGCATACACACACAGTCTTCATAATGAGGGATCACATGGCACATTAGCATGTTCCCTAGCAAAATGCAATGAACTGTAAAATGAGAGAAACAAAGTAGTGTGCGTGTGTGTGTGTGGGGGGGGGGGGTGCTGGAAATGGCTCTGCTCGACAGGGGCACAGGAAAATAATTTTCTTGGGTGGCGAAAGCCAAGGTACATTTTTTGGCTAGGCTTATATAGGCCCTAGGGCCAAAAGCCTAGTACCTACCTATGAACCTATGTACGTATATACAACTGTACTATATGTTTCACTGTTGTAGTCCTACACTGTGGGATGATTCCCAAAGCTGAAAGGGAAGAAGGATAGAATATTAAGGAGTGGTGAGGATGCTCTGCAAGATGGCAGTGGCAAATCCTGCTCTTGACTTGCACATGGCAGAAAGACGATGTTTGATAAAAGTATGCATTGAAGACCAATTTCCAACCTCCAAAATGTCTTTTGTGGGCACACCTGTAAGAAGAACAGTACAGGCAGCAGTAGCCCTATCAGAATGTGTCCTCCCAGCATCATGGGGTTTCTTACCATGATGGCTGTAACAGAAGGAGATACATTGGGAGATCCAGTTTCTAAACAAACCATCTCTAAATGTTTTTTTCCTCAGAGCTATTGGCAAAGGCCACAAACGGTCGGTCTGATTTCCTGATAGTCTTGGTTCGGTCTAATTAGTAACGGAATTGCCCATGTACATCCAAGGAATGGAATATCCTTACCCCCCCCTTGTTTGTGGGGGGATGGGGAAAAGTAGGCAAATGTATGGCTTGATTTAACGAGGTCTCTTGTCACCATCTTGGGCAAAAAGGAGGCGTTTGTCCTGAGTGGGAATGTCTGGGTGGAAAAGGCCATAAATGTAGATGTTCGAGTGCATTCACTGTTGCAGTCATCACATTTGGGCTATCTGCTTGCAGTAGCCCTCAGTCGGCCTGATTATCAAAGTCTTGGGTCCTGCGTCGGTTGCTGTCTTATCTTCCATGACGTCAGGTAGTCAGGGGTATAAAGCACGCAGCCAACGCCATTACATCAGTTTTTCTTGACCCAGATGTCAGGTGCCCACCCTTGCAAAGTTATGTACCAAAATTTGAAAAAAATCATAATTCCCATAACCTAAGTCTGAAACAAACTGATATTTGTACATGCCTACAGCATTCAGACCCAGTTTTACCATGTAGACACATATGATTGTAAATATACACATTCTTGTTGTAGCCAACATACTGCTGAATGGGTAAATGTAAACAGAAAAAGCAAGGTAAGGACCGCCACTCCACTAATGAACCCAGTACAGGAATGGGACTTCAGTGGCAGGCAAGGCCATCTTATCTGTCCAATAGCTGTGCTGGTTACCCACTCAGACAGCTGATACCACTATAGTCTCCCGACCTCCTTCAGTGTCACTCTGGCAATATATATACATGCATATCTTAGGTTCATAGGTTGGTACTAAGTTATCGGCCCTAGGGCCTATACAAGCTGGTATTGAGATGGGCCATTTAGGGGGTGAGAGGGGGGTGAAGTTGGCACTCAATCGATCTGCCAGGATATAGGCAATATCCTAGGGATCATTATATTTAATGCCAGTCTGTTGTAGCTCAGAGCGGATCTGAGCATTGCCATTTAGATTCTTGGCATAGTTATAGAATGCTATAATTATATATATATATATATATATATATATATATATATATATATATACATATACATATACATATACACACACACACACACACACACACACACACACACACACACACACACACGTTGGAACAATGTAATAAAGTGCAATTACATTATTTACATACATAGGTATAGGTAGTTGAAGAATGAGGGGGTTGGCTTGCAGTGACTTCAGCAGAGAACAAGCACAATCTGGCTTGTACATTTGTCAAAGTGATAATGACTTCTACTTATGTGAACAGTTACAGCAGCTGAGACTTTTACCAGAAAAGTGATAATGACTCACTGCTATATTGTAACTGCACTTAATGCTAATGTGATAATGACCTTCCTTTCAGTACTGCAAAGTTATGCATGCTCAGATAAAGGTGATAATTGCTGCACATAACCTGTTGACTAGGCATTCATTATATTACCTTGTGCAGCTGTTGTGTAACAGAGTCATTATCAGTACAGAGAACACCTGAGTAATTCAGTAAAATAGTATAACACTTGCATATTACTGAGCCCTTCCTCCACCTAAATTCCACGTGACTGACAATCCAGGAAAAATGCACAAAAGAATATGGTAGCTCCATGCTGGTAGTAGTCAACAAGTGCTGACTTTTATCTCACTCATGCAACTACTAATCAGAAATAGAATAATACAAGCAGAAGTGATTTCTTGTCTGCTTATTTTACTTTATGCTATTAATTAGTCAATGGTGTAACTGATGTATTATATGCTCACATATTACACTATAATTACATTTCTGTGCTGTATTAACTGATGTAATCATATGTAATTTTCAGACAATTTCTGTGTTTCCCCAGTAACCCATCCAGTTGTTTGCATTGCATATGCACAAGTACCAAAAATGACACCAACTATTTTGCCCAGCGGTCACTTCAGCAGGCAGACCATGTATGCACAAGCACTTCCCTGATGTTGCTTGGGGAAATAACTTATTGTGTAGTTATTTCCCCAAGCAACATCCTCATTACTATGTCCAGGTATACATGCACCTAAATGAAATGTTTCCCCCAATCAACCGTTCAGTAACATTTCCTAGTATGTGCAACCACCAGCATGAAGACTTCACCCAAGCAACCCCTTCAGGAGAATGTTGAGGTATGCACAAATCACCAGAGACCTAAAAAAACACAGTCTCATATCCAAAGCCACAGAAAGAATCACCATGGAAATGATTAAAAAGGACATAGACCACCTCCACAGACAGGCCAGTCACTAGCAAAAGTCTCTCGGGGCTCTGTGCTGGGTTTCTAACTTTTTGCCATCTATTCTTTGGAATTCAAGGCTAATATCAAGGAAATCAGGCTGACCAAGTGTGCAGACGACTTGCAAACTAGGAGCAGTCACAGAATCCCCACAAAGAAACTAACATCTTACAGGAAGGACTAACAGACAAATGTTCATTGATAAAGCCACAGTTTAAAACGCACAAAAAAGAGGCATAACAATCTTTGGGTAATGGAGCTTTTGTGTATTCGCAAAACAAAATGAATTGCAGGATTTAACTTTCTTTGTGAGATAAATGATGGGGTGACCATGCTCTCTCCAACCTAAGGACATGTATGTGCTCTCCTCTCATTTCTAAATTCAGAAATGCAAAAGAACCTTTTCTAGAATAGTTATTACATCCCTATTTTGAGCAAGACAAGTCTTGTCTCTCCCTCGAAAGGCTTTGTCACACATTCAGTGTTAGGAATTTTTTTAACTGAAATCCATTGTAAATACAGAAGAATACTATTAATTCTTTAAAAGATGTTTTTCATACATAAAACCAGACTATTTTGACCATCCTCTGAAGTTCCTAGATGAAGTTGTTAGAAAGCTGTTAGTAAGTGTGAGGGCTAGTGTTCCTCATTTCAGAGATAGAAGGTTGGGAGCTATGAATGCATCTAAAATGTTCAAAGCTAAATGTCTTCCTTGTTTTCGTATTTACTGTGCTTACAGAATCTGTAGTAACAATTTATAGCTGCTGCCATTAAAACTTCCACGTGCATTCATACTTGTACTGTGTGACCCAGTTTATATCTGAAAAGGTTCAAATGGCTAACACACTAACCTAATAAAAACAAAACACTATGACCTCATTCAATTATTACATCACCACGAGCATTATCAAGCAGACTCCTACAGGATACTACAATGATCACCTCAGCACCACATTTAAACTTCAGAATTTAAAATCCTAACGAATTTAATATTCCCATACATTTTCGTAAGTTGTAAATAGGAATAATGGCACGTCTTAACACTCAGGACCTTCTAATACACGTGAATCAAGAGTTGCTGACATTTTAAACTGCAGATTATTTTACATGGATTTAATCAGTTTAGGAGAAACATTCAATTCGCAGAGACACAGAAAACCACTGTTCTTAAGACAATAAGAATGGCAACATAAAACGAAACTACAGTTATCAGCAGTTCGCAAAATAACTACTACACCATTACACGAACATTATAAAGAAAGCAATACACTGTCATGGTACTACCATAAAATACTCCAACATTGTTTTAGCACTTCCTATTTTGGAAACTACAGCCCTCAACCAAAATTAAACGCAAAACAAGAGGAGAATACATGTATGCAGCACACTAAACACTAATTTAGAGGATTCTGAACTACAGAAGGAAGACGCCATATTGGGGAGTGTCAAACATGCTTCCCCCAATGCCAGCGTAAACATACAGTTATGTGTCTTAGAAGTCATCACTGTTACAGCCTTTAAAAACCTCCACCCACTGAGGTGAATCAGTGTCATCTGACGGGATACACTATCTGGATCGGTTAGCCGGAATAATAGCATACGTGCATCTGAAGCAGCAGAATCCCAGCCCCATGATGTTACATTATCCCTTTATTACTTGGGGCTCATACAGGTGGCCAAAATTCAAATTATATGGCAGCCGCTGTGGCCCACACCATAATGAAGTTAAGAAAACGTGTATATATTTGTTACTACCCCTACACTCACAAATAACTACATACACTACAAAGGCTCGCCGACCTCTCTGACAGTTGCAGCTTAAAGGGAACAAGTAGTGCGCCCGGATAATACATACGCCCTGCTCTAGTGGGGAACCAGGTTAGTTACTGCATTTTTCGGGTGGACTATGCTGCAATGTTACCTTTTCGAATTAAGGGAGGAAGTGTTACAAACTTACTAGACAAAATCAGTTTTTTTTTAGACAAAATCAGTTGTGTTAGTATAAATAACGGCCAAGCCATTAAAACCGTAAATGAAAGGAAGTACAGCATCAACATCAGTAGTTAGTACTGCACCCTGAACGAGCAGCACTGTGCGCACAGGAAAAAGAAAAGTAATGCAGGTGATTATAATTAGCTCTGCAAGTATAAATAATGTCCAAGCTCTTAAAACTACAAACTACTCTAAGGGAAACACAGCATCAGCACAAAGACCAGTTAGTACTGCTCCCAACCAAGTAGCAAACTGCACACAGAAAGAGATAGAGAAAGCAAAACTTGCAGCAGATAAATGGAGCGTTGTGTAACACAAATAGAAGAAAGCTTTTTAACGGCATTTTGCACTAGCGATCAGCAGAAAGATGCTACTCTTACCAATATATGCAGGAAAGTTAACTCGGGCAGTCAAAACCAGGAACTTCTGCAGCAAATGCCGGTGAGCGTCAATCGTTATCTCTGGCGATCCCTGAGGCATAAATAAAATAGAGGGATCCAGTAGCAGGTAAAGTCTCTAAATATTATAAAAAAGAAAAAAAAAATACCTGTTGCTAGACCCTCTATTTATTTGGATAAAACAAAGGAACATTAGGTTGGGGGTGGAGCAAGTGGTGGCTCGGATTGCAAGAATCCGATTGGCTGCCACCACTTGCTTTAGCAACAACCTTTTAAACGGAATTAAAAGTAAAACTTTAATGTGAACTTAATGTAAAAACATACTGAATCGTAACTGTATAATGTATTTTACATATTCAGTCACGATTTCAGTGTGCTTTACATTAGGTTCAACTACAAATGTGCACTACAGTTTCTCATGCTTCAGGAAGGTACTCGGGGGTAACAGCTTGAAATTAGTATCTTCTCATGGCGCGCTCGGTGTTAAGCACACAGGCGCCATGAGAAGGTACTCGGGGTTAATGAGTTAAGTAATGTTTTAGGTGATCTTGAAGGTCAGCATTGGGTAAGGTGACAGAGCATTTTATTTTACAACACAAAAAGCTAAATGAAATCCATGGCTCATTATTTCAACAGCATACATGAAACTACACTTACTGAATTAGCAAGTTTATCCTTCTACTGAATGAAGCATCCATTGCAAATATAATTATAATAAAGTAATAGTAAAATAGGCTACCAGTTTATGACATAATAAAAGTTCTAATCTCATGCCCATAGCCTGTCAGTTTAGAACATCACCAACCGATTAACAAATATATGAATTAGAATAGGTAAAAATATAAATCAGGAAATCAGAATTGTATGCCGCGGTGGTACGGCGGTAGCGTTATTACCTCACAGGAAGAGGTTCTCCCGTTCGATTCTCGGCTGGGCTTGGGGGTGCCTTCTGTGTGGAGTCTGCATGTCCTCCCCGTGGTTGGGTAGCGTTCGAAAGACATGCGTGCGTAAATTGGCGTGCCTTCATTGAAGGTTGGATGTCGAGCTGGCACCTCGGGGTTTCGTAAAAATCTACTGCCAATCATTAGCGGAACGGAGTTCCGCTCTGGCAACCCCTTACCGGGAAAAGCCGAAAGACAAACAACAACAATAACTGTACAAATTAACTAAACGTATATATTCAGAATAGATGTTCAAACAAAAAAGGTCCAGTAATCGCTAAATAGAATTCCTATATTTGTAAGCACTACCTCCCCTTATTCTTATATAAAATGAGTGGTTTGTATGTTCATGGGTAGTTACCAGGCTTATGGACAATGAAACCATTAAGTTGCCTAACCCAGTTTCCCAATTTCTAGAGGTGTGTGATGTAGTGACTTGCTCAGAGTCACAAAGTAGGCAAATAGAGACTGGAGGAATCAAACCCAGGAGTGCAAGAAGCAGGTCATTAAAAGATCATAGCTTGAATCCTCTGCTCTAACTGCCAAACTTCAGAGTTCAGGTAATCAATTGGGTCAGTCTTCCAGCATCTAAAGTAACTGCTACATCTGTTAAAATTATTTGCTTAAGCCAAATTGCCCCTTGTGGGAGTAGGATCCTGAATCTCATCTAAAGCTGAGGCCTCCGCACACACAGCCCATGATGTTACATCATGAACACTCTCCCAGACAGTCCTGATAGGAAGATAACCCATGACACGTGAAGATAGTCTACTGCAGTATGTGAGCCACACCAGCATTTGTTATCCTTTCCCTGCCCCCTAATGCTAATTTAATTTTAACGGCAAACATTGACAGTGGTGCAGTAATTTATTCAACATGAAGGCTAATGTTTGAGCCTTCACAAGTTTCTTCCATGAGGTAAGTACCTTAAGCCACTGGTTCTGTGATATTTCAGCAGTCACTTCATTACTACACTGTGTTCAAAAGTTCTTGCATGTTGAACTGCCAGTAAATGTTTTAGGTATTTTGCTTTGTAAACTAGCGATTTTTTTGCAGTACCCATCTATGTCATGAAAAAAATGGTTATGTAAAGGGAATTTGTGGTAGTGATCTTAACTGAACCTATTAGTGAAACTGTAGATTTGCTTGTGTTTTTCTGTTCTTGCCAATCTTAGTAAGAAAAAACACTTGGATGCGACAGAAGATGTCATCAAAGCAAAAACTCTTCAACAATCCAGTTATTCCATGGCACAGGGTTTCAGTTAGTAATATATTTTCTTGATTCCCAGATCCTGTCCCATGCACTGTGATTAAATATACCTGCTTAAGTTGCATTAAAGATCCTTCAGAGAAATGATTTATGCCATCCAGGACCTCAGAGTCTGCTTCTGCTATTAGTCTTATAACTGCTGTAGAAGGATTGAATAACTTCAGTTTCAGTTGGGAGCTGTATCAGGTGAAAAAGAGCCCTTGCTTGAAACGGAGTTGTAGTCATAGCTGAGTGGTTAATACGATGGACTAGAAATCCATTGAGGTCTCACCTTCCAGATTCAAATCCTGCCGATTAAGTGTTTTAGTGTGTCAGTAGCGGATTAGCGCTGTGAGCTGTTAACGCGCTAGTTCCTGTAGTACAGGTGGCAGGGTTGGTTCCATCAGGCTTTGTTTGCCTAATGTGTGACCTTCACCACGTTACTTAACTAGACAATGCTCTGGGAAAATTGGAAATGTGGGCTTGGCTCCTCAGTGGTCTCCTGAATTACTTGTCTAGTAATTATCTGTGAACAGTTGAAGTACCAAAGTAGTAGCAGCATAAGTTCGGACATCATTTGCTGTCCATCCCCATAAGACTGTAGATGTTATTAGCTTTTCCTGGACATCTGACTAGGGTGACTTTCACAGGAAATGGGGGACTTGTTTCCACACTTTATTTGGTATTTCTGGGACACTTGGTTGTAGTAGGTGCCTACAGAAAAAAATTAAATGTGGTTGGGCAGATAATTTTTACCACATTCATTTTGGCCAGAAAGGAAAAGTGAGAGTCTTCGTTTCTCTTAATTGCAGTGTGCAAGATGTCCTATTCTCATGTTGCAGTATTCTCACTGCGGGATCCTCTGCCTCAGGCGACCCGAACATCTGGCTCCTATGCAGAAGCTTAAGCCTGGTTGCTGTCCAGTGCTTGGGATGTCACATGCAAGGCCATAAACCATGGGCCTTAAGTGTGACATGGAAGAGAAGGCCATCTGTGGTTATGGTAAGATTTTAAGCAACTAAACTTTCTCTACCAGTGTCCGTATGTTTTTGTGTACTGTTTTACCCAGCTCATAGCTGGCTTTTATTCCCAGATATTTATATTCTTTGACATAGAATGTACCTACCACCTAGTTCCTGCAAGAGAAGTACTTAACATAAATATATAATATGTAATATTTAATGGAAAGAAGGTAGATTTCTTATTTTGGCCACCATTGTACAACTTGAGATAGTGCAGGCCTTTCACCCTCTATAAAACCTTCCAACATTCTTCTTCATATATATATTCCTGCAAAAATAATTTGGCTTAATATTCCAGGCCTGGCATTTTGACTCTATAACTCTCTCCACCCTATTTATACCAGCTGAGTGACTCATCCCTACAGTGTTAATATGGTGGACAGACACGACTAGCCCTGTTTTATGGTGTGGAAGTGACGTATCCCTACAGTGTTAGCATGGAGACCAGACATGATTAGCTGCATTTCTTGGTGTGGAATTGCAGTGTGGACCTCAGAAGAAAATTGTAACTTTAAGATTTAAAGTAAGCACTAACACAGAAAAACAGCTGTAAGAATAAAAAAAACAGTATATAAACTGTGCTTATAATTAAGATGCATTGTAAGGAAAATATTCTCAGACAAAACTAATATGGTGTTAATTCCATTAACAAGAACACAGCTGTTACCCTGAGAGGTTTTAAACCAGTAGAGAGAGGGAACCAAACAACACTACTGCTTTGAAGAATGTGTAGAGCTGATGTTCATTGTGTTACCCTGCTGCAGTCATCACACTTGGGTTATCCTGCCATCAGGTGATCCCGCAGTCGGCCTGAATTCCAGAGTCTTGGTCCGGTGTCGGTTGCTGTTGCTTCTTCCCTGACGTTAGAGCTCCAGGGGTATATAAGAGGCATCCAACGCCATTTTCTTCAGTCTTTCTTGCCGCGCGGTGCCCGAAGCAGAAGCAGTTCGCAAGTGCCGGCTGGCCGACACCTGAGAGTTTCTATTCGAATTTCAGTCCGAAGTCTTCAATAAAGCTAAGTACCCCGTTGGGGAACCTTTTCTTGCCTCAGTCCGATGTCAGAAAAAGTTAACAACTGCATTTCTTATGGGAAGCAAATACCTCATAAGGACTTCCATTCCTATTATATTCCTTGCCTAGGCCCAGACCACGACATCACAGGTTGTCGGTTTTGTGCTAGGTTTAATAAACAAACTATCAAACGCCGTTTTGACTTTGCACGACATTACTTTGGTAGGAAATTTAATTATATCACGCCATCGAAGCAGCCGACGACCAGCATGCATAAAAAATGCAAGGATAAGGACAGGCAGCCTAGGAACAAGCCAGTCTCTGAGGCCTCTGCTGGGCCTGTCGCCGGTTCTCCGCTTTTCAGTGAGGCGCCTACGCAGCCCCTGACGACAGCAGAACTGGAACCCCAGACAGCTGCGGATTCTCCAGCGGAGTCTACTAGGCTGAAGCAGCCATCTTCATTAGGCCCTTCCGACACCGGAGCAGAAGTAGACCCCGGTGCAGTGGAAACACCTTCGGTTGCAGAAGGTGTCTTCAGACCGACTACACTTACCATTAAATCTTATGCTAAGCTTAAAACTCCTTTAAAACCAAAGAAGACTGTACATCAGTCTACAGTTCAAGGCCCCATGCTTAAGAAACAGATGCTTAAGATGGCTGAAGATTTGATTACCCTAATCAGGGGTTCCCATCCCCCTCCTGATAAAAGACCAAGACAAGAGGAGGATTATGCTTCCTCTGACCAGGTTTCAATTTCCTCAGATTCTTCTGAGGAACAGGATTAGACTTTTCCACCTTATGAAGACTCTGATGCTGAAGACTCTATTCCCTCAGCATCTCCTCCTGAAGACTACTCCTTTGGGGAAACTTTACATACCATGAGGGAACATTTCCACTGGGATGGTCAGGACTACTCTGATTCTAAAAAAAGGCTCATACCCCAGCACAGACCTCTTGATTTCCCAGGGTCCTAAGGGAGCTAAAGCTTGTATGGCTAAAAATCCTGTGCCCTCTGAAAGGGATTCCAGAGCCCTAGATAGATGGGGAAAGAAAATATACACCTCAGCAACTCTGGCTATGAGAGCATTAAATTGTCAGTTTCTCATGCTGAAATATCAGCAATTCCTAATGTCTCAATTAAAACAAAAAATGAGCACACATACTGAACAGTCTGAATTCAAGGAAATGCAGGATCTGTTGCATGCAGCTGAACAGGTGGGCAAACATTTACAATGTGGATTTGATTCTTTGGAAGCTTCCTGTAGAGCAGCTGTTACTGTCTCTGTCATACGTAGACATGCTTGGTTAAAAGAACAAACTCTTCCTGATCATGTTAAAGCAAAATTATTGGATGCATCTTTACAGCAGGATGTATTATTTAGTGTCAAAGCAGAAGAGGTTTTAAAGAAAATGGAGGATAAGGCAAAGTCTATGCAGACGGTCAAGGATTTTTTGCAGGTACAACCCCCTCGTTTCAGCAGAAATTGGCCAACAAAAAACTGGTCCTTTCCAGCTTCTGACAGATCACAGAGAGGCAAATACAGACGCCCAAGGGGCAGAGGTCTGACACAAGGCCCTTACAAACCTCGCCAATGGGGTACTGCTATCCAGAAAGGAGGAGAAGACAGGCCCCAGGCTAGCAGAAGACAAACACAATGACTCCATCTTCAATTGCCAAGCAAATCTCTCCTGGCAGCTCCCTTGGGAGGAAAATTAGCATTTTTTGCAGATAACTGGCACATCATCACAAAAGACAAATGGGTTCTAGACATGGTCTCTCAAGGATATAGATTCAACTTTCATACCTTGCCAAGGATAAAAGGAATGCCAAACCTGCCACCAAATCAATGGGCAGAGGCACAAAAACAAATTACAGCTCTCATGGACATGAGAGCCATTTAACAGGTACCTACACAGGAGCAAGGACAAGGATTTTACTCAAGACTCTTTCTAGTCCCAAGAAAGGACAAAGCATGGAGACCTATTCTGGATCTTTCAATTCTGAGGGTATATAGCATATATATATATATATATATATATATATATATATATATATATACACAAACACAAGGTACAGGGTTTGAATCTCACAGGGGATAATTGACTAGGCTTAAAATGGCTTGCAAGGGCAGTTAGCTTAGTACTAATCTATGAACCTATGAACACCTATCTGCAAGTACCAAACTTCAAGATGCTAACACTACAGCAGCTTCTTCCCATCCTGGGCAAGAAGGCTTGGCTAGTAACTTTGGACCTCAGGGAGGCATACCTGCATGTCCCTATCAGACAAAATTGCAGAAGATATCTCCGCTTATTTGCAGGTTCAACACATTATCAATTCTCTGCACTGCCCTTTGGCTTATCTACTGTGCCCAGGGTCTTCACAAAATGCCTGGCACTAGTAATCACATACTGCAGACAAAGAGGAATTCAAATATACCCATACCTGGACGACTGCCTTATTCAAGCAGAAAGCAAGGACATTCTTTTAAAGCATCTGGCATTTGTCAAACACCTTCTAAGTTGCCTAGGGTACACAGTAAATGAAAAGAAATCAAAACTAGTGCCCTCACAAAACATAATATTCCTGGGTGCCAGCTTGAATACAACAGCCCAGATGGCTTATCTCATGCCAGACAAGAAACAACAGCTGACTCAATATTTCAAAATAATGGCAACAAAGACCCAACTCCCTGCAAGAAAAAATCTGCAGGCCTTGGGATTCATGGCATCTTGCATACTACTAATACCATTTGCAAAACTGCATATGAGGAAATTACAATGGTACCTGAAAAGCATATGGACTCAGCACAGCCACAGCTTAGAAACAATGATACCACTCATTCCCTGCCTTCAACAGGAGTTTCTATGGTGGGCACAGGCATGTCACCTCAACAAGGGTCAGCCTTTCACCTTACCCACAGCCAAGCAAACTATGACAACAGATGCATCAGACTATGCCTGGGGAGCACACATGGCAGGACAGTGCATTCAGGGCAAATGGACTACAGATCAGAGGCATCTGCATATCAATCAAAAAGAAATGCTAGCAGTACAGAATGCCCTAACAACTTTCAAGACCCTCTTACACCCAGGACAGCTAATAATAAAGACGGACAATACCACAGTAATGTGGTACATAAACAAGCAAGGGGGCACACATTCCTACCCTCTATACAGGCAAGCAATGACCTTGTGGAACACTGCACTGCCTTACCAGGTTCAATTACAAGCACAATTCCTGCCAGGAAAGAAAAACACAATGGCAGACGACCTAAGCAGAAACATCATGGATCCACACGAGTGGAAACTAGATCCACAAGTATTTGCAGTGATAGCTCAAAAATGGGGACGCCCAGACATAGATCTGTTTGCAAGCCCCCAAAACTACCAACTTCAAAAATTTTGCGCAAAGACATTCCATCCACAAGCTTGGAAAGTGGACGCCCTCTCATTCAGTTGGAAAACATTAACAGTGTATGCCTTTGCTCTACTGCCTCTTCTAGCAAAGATAATGCTGAAAGCCAGATTAGAGAGGCCACAAATGATACTCATTTCACCAGATTGGCCACACCAGCATTGGTATCCAATTTTAAGGAACATGGCCCACGGCCCACCATGGATTTTACCACAAACTCCTCACCTGCTCACCCAGCGAGACAATCAGATTCTACACAGCCAGCTCAAGACTTTAAACCTGGCTGCATGGCAAATTACCTAAACAACCAGCCAACACCTCAATCCAAAACAGTTATGGATGTCATTCTGGAGGCCAGGAGGCCCAGCACCAGGAAAACCTATTCACTCCTAAGACAGTACCTCAGAGGGGCTAAGAACATAAGACTGCCAAGGAGAGCACCAACACCTACTTGGGATCTCAACTTTGTTCTGGGAAAGTTTACACTGCTGCCCTTTGAACCAGCTTTTTCAGCTGATTTAAAATTTCTTTCATGGAAACCTGCCCTGCTACTTGCAATAACCTCAGCTAGAAGAGTCACAGAGCTACAGGCACTAATGGCAGTGGAAGCAGCAGCAACACCGTTGAACACAGCAAACCAGCACAGCACAACAACAGGAGTCAGCACAGGATCCAAAAGCAGGTTTATTCACTTATCTCTCTATCGCCTCGGCCACAGTAAGCCTTCAAGGAGTAAACTAGCAGTACTAAAACACACTGTATATAGTCACAAAAATCATTCAGTTACATAATTAAACAATTAATCAATAAAATTGATATGCACCCAAAAGCTAAATAACATTCTTCCAATTACATTCTGTATTCAAACCTTTAGGTACTAAAGTGTCATATTTTAAAATAAAAGTAGTTTCCTTCTTTAAAAGTAATCTACCCACAACTAACTCATCAGGTTCCATTTTAGCTACCTGTTGTAAAATAGTGGCTTTTAAACTCTCACTACTGCCATTGTGAAATTCACAAAAATGTAGGGCTAAAGGGCTCTCCATTTTTTTATTTCTTATATCTCTCAGATGTTCTAAAAGTCTAACCTTAAACATTCTTTTAGTTTGACCGATGTAAAATTTATTACAACCACATTTGAGGGCATAGATTACCCTATTAGTTCTACAGTTATATAAGCCCTCTAAATTAAAATTTTTGTTATTAATTTTAAAGAAAGCTCTATGTATATATGAACAAGCTTGACATTTTCCACATGGAAATGTACCCAAAATAGTTAACTGAATGGGTATTTTCACAATTAATTTAGAAAACCTAGTCCGTACAACAAAGTCTTTAATACTTTTACCTTTTGTATAAGAAAAAATTAATTTTTTTGTCTTTAAATTCTGTAGTTCATCAAAATTGTCTAAAAATCCCCAAAAATGTAATATATTTGATTTAATCATATTACTACAAATATTATGCTTAGACACTATAAATAAATTATCTACAAAATTAATAGTATTTTTCTTAGATATAAAAATATCTCTACTTTTTTGTTTATTAAATCTATCATATCTAAGTTTAATAATTTTATCAATGTCACTATCAACTAACTTTTTATCATAATTTCTTCTCAAAAACATCTTTTTAGTTTCTTGAACTTCTTTAAAAAATATCTCATCAGTATTGCATAAATGTGAAATTCTTAAGAATTCCCCATATGGTAAAGCATTAATAACATGAAAGGGATGACAGCTATCAGCTTTCAAAAAATCATGTGGCTCTCCAAACTTTCTATGTAAACTAGTTAAAATGGGTTGACCATCAATACCCTGTACATTTACATCTAAAAAGTTAACTGTGTGTCCACACTGTAACCCATCAAAACAAATATTAAATCTATTTTGTTGAATCTCTTGGACAAAATTCTGTACATAATTCCTACCTCCTTCCCATAAAAATATTAAATCATCAATAAATCTATAATACAATTTAACATATTTCTGTACAAATTCATTATTATAGATGCATTCTCTTTCTACAAGACCCATGAAAATATTTGCATACATAGGTGCAAAGGGAGCACCCATTGCTGTTCCCTGCTTCTGTTGAAAAATCAAGTTGTGAAAACAAAAATAATTGTTTTCTAAACAAAATTGTGTCAAATCAAGCACATAATGAGTTAATGGCTTATCTCCCATAGTCTTATACAACGCCTCTAGGCCATATTTATGTTGAATATTTGTATAAAGGCTCTTAACGTCTAACGTAACCCAAAACATATTTTTATTCCACGTAATTGACTTTATTTTGTCCAAAAAATCAAAAGAGTCTTTAATATAAGAAGGAAGACAGACAACTTCCTTTAGCAACACTTTATGCAACACTACACCTAGGTTATGTAAAAAATATTTCCTTGCAGACACAATTGGTCTGCCTGGTGGATTTTCTGGGTCTTTGTGTATTTTAGGGAGGCAATAAAAATATGCTGGTCCAGTATCCCTTAAACTAAATTTCCCTTTCACATCTTTATCTAACCAGAATCCTAAGCGAAGGCCTTTGTGAATTAAATTAGTGTATTTAACTTTAGCTTGTTCAATGGCATCCTGATGAACTACACTATAAACTTTTGTATCACTCAATAAATCCCAACACATTTTAAAATACTGACTATTATGCATAATTATTATTTTATTGCCCTTATCAGATGGCTTTATAACTAGTTCTGTCTGTTGTGAAAAATTCTTCAGTTCCAACCATTCTAGTTTGGATAAATTGTATTCAACTCGATTCTTATCAAAATGATTTAAATAATACTCTAATTCAAATTCTAACATCGCGTGTAGTTTCTTAATGCCTTCATGACTAAACGGAGGCATAAAGGTGCTGTTCACCTTAACACCCGAGGTATCAATATACCTCTGTTCATAAACTTCACTGTCACACGAAACAAACGACTCATCTGAGTCTGAAATAGAGTAATCAGAACTTGAACCATTCACAATATCATTCTTAGGCACTAAAACATTAAAATAGTACCACATATGAAGCTTCCTAATAAAGCTATACAGCTCAATTTTACATTCATACAGTTTCGGAAGCACCGTAGGTACAAATTTAAGACCACAATTTAAAACAGATAAGAGATGTTCAGAAATGTCAAAGCCAGATAGGTTAACCACATTATTTGTTAACAAATGAAATTCAATACCATCTGGTTCTTTTATTGTCTCTCCAAGGGCGCTGAGGCCCATTTCTGTAATATTCCTGTTCGCCAAATCCTCTTTTGCGTGATTGTACGTAAGCAGAGTTCCGAAAATGATCTGGAAAGAACTGGTGATTCACTGGAGAAGGCAGACCTGGAAATTCATTGGTCTCTACATCATTGATACATCTGTCTGAAGTTTGATTGGGTGTATTAACGCTGGAGGTACTGGCAAGTCTCTCTCTGTTATCTGGATTCTGATTGGATGGTCGAGCCACAGGGCGAGTACGTTGATTATTACGAAAAAGATACACATTGCCTTTATCAAAGTCTCTCAAGTCCCTTTGCAGTTTATGCATCTTTTGACCAATTATTTTCTTTTCTAAAATATTGACTTTATCTTGAATATCTCTGAAACAGGCATCCAGTCTATTGCGATCTAACACAGTAACCAAGTTATTACAAACTGCATTAATATCTTTCTTCAAATTGACAAGTTTGATATTGTCTCTTTCTATTTGAATTTTTATCCATTCCCTCGAGCATTGATGTGCAGCACACTCCCATCTAGTTTGAAAAGATTTGTCTATTTGACATGAAGCATTAAATGATTCAGACGGGAATTTGATAGCTCTAAGACTTCTGGGAATGATATCTAATTCAAGATATCTAGATAAACTATTCACATTATAATATGTTGCTGTTTCTTTATGCATTAAATTAGTAAGTTTAGAGACAATAGCTTTAACTTCAGTAGTGAAGTCCAAGGAGCGCTTACCAATATTCGCAAATGGATTATTCGAGCGTTTGCTCCTAGTTTCTGCAAGGAAGCGCTCCCATGTTGGAATATCCACTACATTCTCAGTAACTGCAGTCCTTTCAGAATGATCATAATTGCGTTCTGAATTGGTGTTGAAAAATCCATCTAATGTCCTTTGAGAAGAACCAGGATTTTCTTCTCTAAAAATCCTAGGAATATTTAATGCAGGATCACTGGCCATGGAAGCAGCAGCAACAACGTTGAACACGGCAAACCAGCACAGCACAACAACAGGAGTCAGCACAGGATCCAAAAGCAGGTTTATTCACTTATCTCTCTAGCGCCTCGGCCACAGTAAGCCTTCAAGGAGTAAACTTACTGTGGCCGAGGCGCTAGAGAGATAAATGACTAATGGCAGTGGAGCCTTTCCTCATTTTCCATCAAGACAGAGTCTCTCTACGAACTAACCCCTCCTTTATGCCAAAGGTGGTATCCAGTGTGGCCCTAAACCAAACCATTCATTTGCCCACCTTTTTCCCAAATCCCAAGAACAAAGGAGAAAGACTCCTGCACTCTTTGGACATTCACAGGCAATTACGTTACTACTTGGATAATATTAAGGCTTTCAGAAATTCTGACCAGCTCTTTGTAGCCTATGCTACAGGATCACAAGGAAAAGCTATCTCAAAACAGACCATTTCTAAATGGATAGGGCATTGCATACATTTCTGCTACACGCATCATGGGAAACTGGTACCTGCTAACATTAGGTCCCACTCCACCAGGGCTACAGCTACATCAGCAGCCTTTCTCAGTGGAGTGCCAACCAAGGATATTCTGGAAGCTGCAACTTGGGAGTTCAGTGCACACCTTCACCAAACACTATCACTTACCTCTATATTCTAAGACTAGAGCTGGTTTTGCCACCGCAGTTTTGCAGGGCCTACTAGCGCCTTCTAACCCTGTTTAACTCCACCTCCCATCCTTAGCTTTGGGATTCAACCCAAGTGTGATGACTGCAGCAGGGTAACACGATGAACATAGTACAGTTTTGTACCTACCATAAATGTAGATGTTCGAGTGTTCACCCTGCTGCAGTCCAGGTTACCCTCCCTCCATCCCCTCTGAACTAATCTGTACCACTCTATCCTATTCAACCTCTGCGGTGTATTTGCTTGTGCCTAAAGGTATTGTTTTATTTTTATCTAGCTATATATATATATATATATATATATATATATATATATATATATATATAGATATATATGTAGATATATTTTGCCTACCTATTGGGGGCACCTGACATGTGGGGCAAGAAAAACTGAAGAAAATGGCGTTGGATACCTCTTATATACCCCTGGCGCTCTGACGTCAGGGAAGAAGCGACAGCAACCGACACTGGACCAAGACTTTGGAATTCAGGCCGACTGCAGGACCGCCTGACGGCAGGATAACCCAAGTGTGATGACTGCAGCAGGGTGAACACTCGAACATCTACATTTATGGTAGGTAGAAAACTGTACTTTCTCCACTGGGTTATTTTAGGTGCTACAAGAATTAAGTGGGTAATTAGAACATGTTGCAGAGATACTCGCACGATAATTTTATTTATTTATTGATTGACATTTGTTAACCGGATTGGTCCAACTGGGCTTGTGGCCCATTTTCAGTGGAGACCCGAGAAGAAAACCTCCATTCAGAGACAGTTTACAGTAATTTATAGTAGTTAGAACTATTTAAGTCAGAAAAATTACAAAAAATATTGTTAAACAGGAACTCCAAGACACAAAATAGAATGCATGCACAAGGAAATACACATAATGTTTTGCAGAGAAAAAGAATATATTTACATAAGAATTTTATCTAACAGCATAATTGATTGAGTTTAGAAAGTCTCTGCATAGTATGGTACTAGATTAAAGGGTGCATTTAGAAGTATATAAGGGCAATGGGGAGCTTAGGTTGGGTCTTGACAAGGACAAGTTTTGGAGTTAAGTAGAAGTAGTTTGAGTTTATTTTTAAAGTGTGATGGGTGGGTGATGGAATGTTTGTCTTGGGGAAGTTTGTTCCAAGCATGGGCAACAGAGTATTTATATAGAAGTTTGCCTACTGTTTTCTTGGGTTGGTAGGTGTCGAGTAGTTGCTTATTGGAGGTAGGGAGGGTCCGGGGTGGAGAATAGATAGAGACAAGGGAAGAGAGAGCTGGACATGATAAAGGTTAATAAAGAATGGAGTGTAACATTTGAAATTGTGATACCAGTAGCTGTTGGGGGGTTTTAAACCATTGAATAGAGTTTAGGGTGAGACAGTGATGTGCACTGAATGGAGAGTTTGTGCTCAATCTAGCTATTTTATGGTAAGTGTGTTGAAGTTTATTCAGGGTAGTGGCCTGAATGTTACTGGGGCAGCATATAGTAGAGAGGGGAGGAGGTGTGCCCGAGCAAGGGAGAGTCTGGCATTGGGGGGGGGGGGGTTAGAAATTTTTTGTTGCGATACAGTAAACCTAGTTTCTGATGCATCTTTTTCATGCATTGGAGTATGTGCAGGTTGATTCATCATTGATGTTGACTCCCAGGAGTTTCATGTGGGTTTCGGGTTGGATTTTTGTATTGTTAGAGGATTTAATAGTAAAGGTGAATTTATGTTGGGTAAGAGAATGGGGGAGAAAGAGCAAGAGTTTGGTCTTCTTAGGGTTAAGGATAAGTAGGTTATCAGACAACCACTGTTCAGTGGATAGAAAGGCATTTTGGGTTAGGGTATGAAGTTCAGTGATATTGTTAGAAATGGAGATGAGAGCTGAGTCAGCATATTGGATGAGGGAGGACTGTTTACAAGATGTATAGAGGTTGTTGGTGAAGACATTAAATAGAAGGGGACCTAAGATGGAACCTTGTGGTACTCCAGTTGGGATAGGAATGAATGAAGAGAAGGATGAGAGACATTTAACAGATTGCTGTCTGCAGGATAGTTAACTGGAGAACCAGGCAAGGTATGTGGGAGAAAAGTTGAGATTAGAAAGTTTGGATAGCAGTAGGGGGTGGGACACTGTATTAAAAGCTTTGGAAAGGTCAAGGAAGAGTCAAGATATAAGTTTTGTTATCTAGGTCCTCAGTGATGGTATGAGTGAAGGATGGGAGGGCAGTAGTTGTACTGTAGTTAGGATGGAAGTCGTGCTGAGTGGGAGTAAGAAGGTTTTGCTTGAGGAGGTAGTTAAGAAGCTGTGAATGAATGCATTTTTCAAGAATCATAGAGAGGGGGGGTTAGGATGGCGATGGGTCGGTAATTAGATGGATGTGTAGAGTTACCTCCTTTATGTAGGGGAATAGTGAAAAAAGATTTCCATAGGGTAGGAACGATGGATTCTTGAATTGATCTGTTCATTAGAATAAATACATGACAGGCAATGGATTCAGCAGTAAGTTTCAGGAAGGTAGGAGGTAGATTGACAGTGGAGGGAGAACGTTTGAGCTTTAGAAGAAGAGATCTGATGTAGGAAGTAGGAACAGGGTGAAAGGAGAATAGATTTATGTTCTGAGGGGCTGGCAGAGAGGTTGTGCTACAGTTGGAAGGTATGAATTTTTGGATGGTTTCAATGAAGTGTTTATTGAGGAGGGTAGCAGATGTTCTTCATCTCACATTGCTGCAGTCCTTACTTATGGGTAGTCCGCTGTCCTCGGTCGGCCCGAATACCAAAGTATTAGGCTGACGTCGGTCATGGGCGCCTAGATCTGACATCAGAGCGTCAGGGTATAAAGGCGCATGACCGACGTCATATCCTCAGTCTTTTTTGCCGCATGGTCCGATGCAGAAGCAGAGTTGCAAGTGCCGTTCGGCGTTCTGAATTTTTTCGTTTTCGGAGTTTCAGACCGATACCAAGTTGGGCTAAGTACCCGCTAGGGAATATTTTTGTTTTTTCTTGCCTCAGTTACTTACCGGATGTCAGAAAAAGTGAATAATTGTATTTCTTGTGGGAAACAGATACCGCATAGGGATTACCACTCGCTTTGTATTCCTTGTTTGGGACCGGAGCACGACGTAGTCGGGTGTCGGTTTTGTGCTAGGTTTAATAAGTGCACTATAAAACGGAGGTTTGATTGCGCTAGGTTAGTCTTTGGCAAGAGGTGTAATTATAATATGCCGTCGGATGTTCCGGCGCCTGCTTCTACTAAGAAGCGCAAAGACAAATCTTTAAAGCCTAGGCAGGATGATTCGTCCGTTTCGGACGCCGGACCTTTAGAAGCTACAGCTGAACAGGTGGATCCGGCTGAAGTTTCGGTTGAGTCCCAGGGGGAAACTTTAATTTTACAAGATGTGGCCTCTCAGGAGGCAGGCCAGGCTGAAGGGGCCTCTCAGGTTACTATTCTCCCTTCTATGCCTAAGGTGGTTAGGCCTTCTGCTACTGTTTCTAAGGCTCCTTCTAAGGGCAGGTCTGTTTTGCCTTCCTCTGGTGTCGGTTCTGGTTCTTCAGGGTCTGTGCCTAAAAAGCACATGCTTAAAATGGCAGAGGATTTGATTACTTTAATTAGAGGTTCTATGCCCCCTCCTGATAAGAGGCCCAGGATGGAGCCAGAGTTGGAAAGTTTGGAGCAGGCCTCAGATGATTCAGAGTCTTCTACTGAGGACATTCAAGATTTCCCTCCTTATTCTGATTCTGATGCAGAGGATTCCACTCCTTCTGCTTCTCCTCCAGAGGATTTTTCATTTTCAGAAACTCTGCATTCCATGAGGGAGCATTTTAAGTGGGAGGGACAGGATTACTCTGATTCCCGGAAGAGGCTTAGGGAGTTCTTGTTTTTACCACAGCATAGACCCTTAGCTATACCTCCGGTTTTGGATGTTGTTTCAGATGTTTTCTCGGAAGCTTCCCTTAATCCAGATTCTGTGCCTCCTGCCCCAGTTAAACCGGACAGGTATTACAGGGTGCCTGAGGCTCATAAATATCTGTATAAGAGTCCTAGGGCGGACCCAGAAACTATTAGTCAGGGGCCTAAGGGTGTTAGAGCCTCTGTTGTTAAGAATCCGGTTCCTCTGGATAAGGAAGCTAGAGCTTTGGATAGATGGGTTAAGAAGGTGTATACCTCTTCTACTTTAGCAATGAGAGCTTTGAACTGCCAGTTCCATATGTTGAAGTATCAGAATTTCCTCCTTTCTCAGCTAAGATCTAAAGTGGATGCTTTGGCAGAGGGCACAGAGTGTAAAGAATTGCAGGATTTAGTGCATGTTTCTGAACAGGTGGGTAAGCACTCTTTGCAATGTGGTTTTGATGCTTTACAGGCTTCTTCTAGGGTGGCTGCCACTGGTTCAGTCATTCGTAGGCACGCCTGGCTTAAGGATCAGAATTTGTCTGAGCATGTTAAGTCTAGAATTCTGGATGCCCCTTTGCAGTCTGAAGTTTTGTTTGGTCCTCCTGTGGAGTCAGTCTTAAAGAAAATGGAAGACAAGGCTAAGTCTATGCAGACTGTTAAAGATTTTTTGCAGGTACAACCTCCAAAGTTTAGTAGAAATTGGCCTACTAAGGGGTGGACGTACCCTTCTTCTGATTCTCAGTCTAGGGGTAGATCTAGGCATGGTAGGGGCAGAGCTCAGAGTACCTTCAGGCCGAGACAATGGAGTTCTCCTGCTCAATCTGCTGGTGAGGGCAGGGGCCAGTCCTTTCGTAAACAGGCCCAATGACCTGCATTTTCAGCTGCCAGATTCCTCTTGCCTGGCAGCTCCTTTGGGAGGAAAGTTGGCTCTTTTCAAGCAAAATTGGCATTTAGTCACCCAGGACAAATGGGTATTGGACATTATAAACCGAGGTTACAAGTTCTATTTCCATACCATGCCTCCTTTCAAAGGCATGCCAGATGTCCCTCCTCGGCAAAGGATAGAGGCTCACAGACAAATTTCTTTACTTCTTCAAATAGGAGCTATACAGCCAGTTCCTCTGTCAGAAGTGGGCCTAGGATTTTATTCTCGCCTGTTTCTAGTTCCAAAGAAAGGAAACACGTGGAGACCAATTTTGGATTTATCTATCCTCAACACTTACCTGGACATTCCAAAGTTCAAGATGCTGACTTTACAACAGCTTTTACCTCTGTTGGGAAAAGATCACTGGATGGTTACTCTGGATCTCAAAGAGGCTTACCTTCATGTTCCTATCAGGCCCAGTTGCAGGAGTTACCTGCGTTTCCGGGCTGGAAATTTACATTATCAGTTCTCTGCATTGCCCTTTGGCTTATCTACTGCGCCCAGAGTGTTCACAAAGGTTCTGGCTCCAGTGATAGCATTTTTCAGACTAAGAGGAATACAGATTTATCCTTATTTGGACGACTGTCTGATTATTGCACAAGAAAAGGACGAACTTCTTCATCATCTACAGTATGTGATGGCAGTGTTAAGATGCCTAGGGTATTCTGTGAACGAAACAAAGTCCAGTCTAGTACCCTCTCAGGACATGTGCTTTCTGGGTGTGAGACTGAATACAGCTTCCCAGATGGCTTTTTGACCCCGGACAAACAAAGAAGCCTTTCTCTTTATTTCCAGCAAATGTCTCTACGGTCCAGGCTGACTGCAAGGACAGTCCTTCAAGCCTTGGGGTTCATGGCATCTTGTATTCTGGTGCTTCCCAATGCCAAATTGCATATGAGGAAGCTTCAATGGTATCTCAAAATGTGTGGACACAGCACTGCCAAGATCTAGACACTGTCATTCAGATAATACCTTGCATTCGGAAGGAGTTTTTGTGGTGGGCTCAGGAATGTCACCTAAACAAGGGACTCTCTGTGACCCGGCCAGAGGCGAGTCAGATTCTAACGACAGATGCCTCGGACAAGGCTTGGGAGCACACCTCAATGGAAAATGGGTGCAAAACACGTGGCCTGTCAAACTCCAACATTTGCATATCAACTTGAAGGAAATGTTAGCAGTCCAGTTTGCATTGATGGCTTTCAAAGATTTACTTCGTCCAGGGCAGGTGTTGATTCAAACAGACAACACTACTGTCATGTGGTACATCAACAAGCAGGGGAACCCATTCTTACCCTCTTTGCAGGCAAGCGATGATTCTGTGGGAAACTGCTCTCAATCTACACCTCAATCTTCAGGCAAGGTTTCTACCAGGAGCACAGAACTCCTTAGCAGATGTATTGAGCAGACAAATAGTGGATCCTCACGAGTGGAAATTGGATCCTCATGTATTTCAACAGTTGACAGTGTTATGGGGAACTCCAGACATAGATCTGTTCGCTTCTCCACTAAATTACCAGTTGCCAAAGTTTTGCACAAAATGTTTCATCACACAGCTTGGAAGGTGGACGCTCTATCTTTCAGTTGGAACAATCTGCATGTATATGCCTTTCCACCTCTGCCTCTTCTTCCCAAGGTACTTTTGAAGGCCAGACAAGACAAGCCAACCATGATTTTGATAGCACCGGATTGGCCTCGACAACACTGGTACCCACTACTGAGGAGTTTAGTACGAGAACCTCCGTGGCCTCTGCCTTTGATTCCGCACCTTTTGTCACAAGAGGACAGTCACTTCCTCAATGTCAAGATTCAGTCTCTGCATCTAACAGCCTGGCATATTCTGTTTTAGACTCTGGAGGGTCTCAGCTTCCACAACAAGTTTTGAATGTTATTTTGGAGGCCAGGAGGCCTAGTACCAGGAAAGTTTACGCTGATAAATGGAGGAGATTTTCTATTTGGAGCAAAGGAAAGGACTTTGATGTCTCCAAACCTGATTTAAGTGTTGCTCTTCAATATCTTACTGAGTTATTGGACAAGGGTTTGTCTTTCTCCTCAATAAAGGTCCATGCTGCAGCCATTTCTGCTCACTATGATTTTGACCCTCCTTTATTCTCTCATCCTTGGTTTAAGCAATTTCTTAGAGGGGCAAAGAATATAAGACCCCCACGTAGAGCTCCTACTCCTGCTTGGGATCTCAATTTTGTGTTGGAAAAACTTACTCTACAACCTTTTGAGCCTGCAGCTACTGCCGAGTTGAAGTATTTATCATGGAAAACTGCTTTTTTGTTGGCCATTACCTCTGCAAGAAGGGTTTCTGAATTACAGGCCCTCATGGCAGTGGAGCCTTTCCTGATTTTTCATAAGGATAGGGTATCTTTGCGTACTAATCCTTCCTTTATGCCTAAAGTGGTTTCTAGTGTGGCCTTAAATCAAACTATTCATTTGCCTACTTTTTATGCAAACCCCAAAATAAAGGGAGAAAATTTTGCATACTTTGGATATTCACAGGCAGTTGCGTTATTATTTGAGCAGAACCAAGGAGTTCAGACAGTCTCAGCAATTGTTTGTTTCTTTTGCTTTGGGTTCACAGGGTAAACCTGTTTCAAAACAAACTATTTCTAAATGGATTGGGTTTTGTATTTCTTTCTGTTATTCCCATCATGGTAAGGAGATTCCTGCTGGAATCAGGCCTCATTCCACTAGGGCTACTGCTACTTCTACGGCCTTTATAAGGGGGTAGCTACAAAAGACATTTTGGAGGCAGCTACTTGGAGTTCAGTGCATACCTTTTCTAAACATTACCACCTTCCTCTTTATTCTAAGTCTAGGGCTGGATTTGCCACTGCAATTTTACAGGGCATTTTAGCGGCCCCTAATGCTTTATGATTTTACCATCCTCCCTTTCCCGTTGCTTTGGGATTCTACCCATAAGTAAGGACTGCAGCAATGTGAGATGAAGAACATAGTACAGTTTTGTACCTACCATAAATGTAGATGTTCAAGATCCACATTGCTGCAGTCCAATTTACCCTCCCTCCTTCCCTCTGTAGTTTGACTTGGTGCTATGCTTTAGGTGATGGTTGTTGTTGGGCATGTTTTTGGGAGGTATTCTGTTTTTGGCTGTGGCCTTTCTGGTTTGGCCTTCTGACATCTGGGGCAAGAAAAGACTGAGGATATGACGTCGGTCATGCGCCTTTATACCCTGACGCTCTGATGTCAGATCTAGGCGCCCATGACCGACGTCAGCCTAATACTTTGGTATTCGGGCCGACCGAGGACAGCGGACTACCCATAAGTAAGGACTGCAGCAATGTGGATCTTCGAACATCTACATTTATGGTAGGTACAAAACTGTACTTTTCTTGAGGGGATGCATTAGGGTAAGGACAGGGGTTTGAGGGAGAGCCCGAAGAAAGGATTTTGTTAAGAGTAGACCAAAACCTCCAAGGGTTGGATATGCTATTGAGCTGATCAGAGTTATAGGAGAAATTTTTGTCATTATTAGTTTGTTTCTTTATAAAATTCCTTAGATATCTGTATTTGTGTAGAAGGGGTAGTTGTTTTGCTTTGATCCAGGCCTTCCAAGCACTATCTCTTTTGTGCATAAGGGACCTAGTTTCCTTGGAAAGCCAAGGAGCATAATTTGATTTTATCCTAATCTTCCTTGAGGGAGCAAGGGAGTTTAGGATATTCAGGAATATGCTATTGAACATACCCACTGCGTCGTTGAGAGGGACCTGTCTAAGGATGGACCAGTCTGTACTGGCAAGAATGGAGTTGAATTGGGATATATTGCAGTTAGAGATTTTACGACAATGGGCAGCCGCGGTGGTGCAGCGGTTAGCATTGCCGCCTCACAGCAAGAGGCTCTCTGGTTCGATCCTCGGCTAGGGTGCCTTTTGTGCGGAGTCTGCATGTCCTCACTGTGGTCGCGTGGGTTTCCTCCGGTTGCTCCGGTTTCCTCCCATGCTGTAGGTGGATTGGATACTCTAAATTGGCCCTAGGCATGAGTGCGTGTGTGTGCCTTCTGTGGAAGGTTGGGCACCGGGCTGGCAACTCGACACCGTAAAACTCCACTGCCAATCATAAGCGGACAGGTGATACGTTGTGGCGACCCTTAACCGGGAAAAGCCGAAAGAAGAAGAAGAAGAGAGTTTACCACAATCTATGTAAAGGTGGGGGTTTGGAGGTTGTGTGGAGTGTCTTAGGACAGAAGTGGGGAGGTGTGATCACTAAGGGAGTCTGGTAAGGTAGTGGGGCTGTGGTAGTGGTGGGGGGGAGTTAGTGACAATCCAGTCAATTATGGAACTGGATTTTTATGGAGGTGGGTGGGGGAAGATATCAGTTGATGGAAACCATGTAGGTTAATACTGAGTTGTGTAGAGTCAGGTGTAAGTTTGGACCAGTCTAGGTTGACATCTCCTAAAATGAGGGTTTCATAGGGTATATTATGGGAAAACAAGGATAGGATATTGTCTAGGATAGACAGATTATTGTCGGGGGGGGATATAGATGGAGGCAACAGCAAATTTCCTATAAGGTTTAAGGTGGCAGTTTAGGATGATAAGTTCAGCTGGGTGGAAGTCATGGATAGGTGTGTTGAAGGGTGTGAGGTTGAGGCTATTGGAGTAGAGGATGATAAAGATAAAACCATTCCTCCTTCAGTTACTTATTCTGAACATAAACAGTAAAAGTCATGATAATGTACATGCTATGCTTGACCAAGTCATTGTCTGTTAGGTGAGGTGCCCATATTTAAAAAAATATCCTTTTTTTAATTTGTGTACGTAGACACAGTACTTTAGGATGAGGCAGGTTACTATTGCAAGAGTCAAATCCAGCCTGGGTACTGTATCAGGATAATCCACTAGAGGGTGCCAGACAGCAGTATTATAGTCTGTGCAGCACTGTGCCTCTTAATTTGGAAGTTTTCACTGTAAAGCCATTGTGTAAAGTATGCAGCAGAAGTGTTTTTAAATCATCCATTTCAGGGCTATTGTAGAGTCACCCCCTACCAGTGACAAGCAGCACCTTATAGCAGCTGTCCAGCTATTGGAAATTAATTAAAACATTCTAATTCCAAGGGTGGATCTTTTATTGCTTCTAGGGCAGACAGACTTTGAAACCGATTCCTCCTTCAAGGTTATTACATGAAGCAGGAATGTCTGAATTTAAATACTGCCTGGCATTCTGATTGCATTTCCAATTGATTTAAATCATCTCTGTCTAAAGCATCTAGCATTTAGGTATCAGCTGCAGTTCCTTAATTACACATCACCTTTAAGGCACTCCAGCTGGCACCCACACACTGTGTGTTAACTATAAAATTTATTCAGATTTAAAATCACGTGTTTGGCTGTGAGATTTATCTCCTAATGTTCAGGGCAGAAATGTTTTATTTTGTCTGTACATTACAGGGACACACAGTGTAACTGTGATGAAAGTGAAAGTTTACACCTCTTAGCGTCATTGATGTATGGTATGTAGATGCATGGCCCAGGAAGTGAGATGGTTTGTGTACAGGAAATATTTTATTACGCAACATTAGAAATATTTTTTAATTAAAAAACTGCTATGATTTGATTTCATATGACTGGGAATGCAGCTGAAATGATGAAGGAGCTGGAATACTGAAGCCATTTGATCTTTAGCAGCCATACTTGTAGTTTCTGCATTGCAAAATGGGTCTGATGGTCAATTCCAATACACTTTAAAAAAAAAAAAAAACGAAAACACTATTATCTTGCTACTGCATAACCTTTACTCCCTTTCCCAGCATGACGAGCATATATTTCATGTAGTGTCTTTTGTATAGCATGACTTAAATGCAAAACTGTCAAACGCATCCTTTAAAGCATAATTCAACCTATGCTGAAGGTCTAAAACTTTTAAAGTGGTGATTCTTATTCCATCAAAACTTTAGAGCAGCTAAATAATGAACTATACTAACTTCATCAATACAGATACATTGTTTAGGGTATATATGGCAGCGCTGGATAGAAATTAAATAATACAAAATTTAAATGTGTCTGGAGCTTCATGTAGGCAGGCTATGTTACTAAATGTGTCTGGAGCCTCATGTAGGCAGGTTATGTTAGTCAGTTTCCAAGTGCTGTAATAACTGGTAAGTCAGTGGATTCATTGAGCAGTAAACTAATGAGAAGGAACACGCATAGGAATGCATATGATTTTAGAGTCCTAATACAGCAGGCATGCACAACAAACTGGTGAACATACAATAGTATAGCATTCATCCTATCTCTCCACCAAACTGTCAGAAACTTGTGCTCAGATTATGCAAAAAGTTTCACTGTGGTTCTGCCAAACAGAAACTTGTGCTCGGACTATGCAAAACGTTTCACTGTGGTTCTGCCAAACAGATATTATGAAGAGAACCATAACCGTAAGTTAATGCTTACTGTGCAGAAAGGTAAGTAATTAAGGATGGTGAGACAAGGACAACATGAGGGAATAAGTATACCTTGTAAAAAGCTGCTAAGAGCCAAATGCAATTGCCTGCAGTTTCTACTACAAACTGAAGTGCATGTCATCTCAGGCAGGTGAGTGACCATTAATGACTTTTGCAATGGGCTTCAGTGCTGCCATCCGATCTTATGCTTGCTCCAGAAGATCAGTTTTTGTTATTAGTGAGTCAGATTTGGTGAAATTCATTTCATCCTCCTCATTTTTGGATTCCTGTGCTAGTGGAGTAAATCTGCTAGTAATATTAAAAAGGGCTGAAATAAACTCTGACGTTCATTGAATTACCTAGTGGGGGGTGGAATTCCAAAGTGATGACTTGTATGGAGCTTCAAGAGCAATATTTAGCTAATCATTTGCTAGGTTGTAGCCTGTCCTATGTAGTCTTCAGTGGTTGTAAATCACCTTTACACAGCAAAGGCCACCTGGCTACCATTGTGTCAAAAGTGGCTTGCCTTCTTCAAGGCTATCAAATGAGGCTTTTTTGTTTAATGTAGTTAATGATTACAATGGCTGGGACTTGTAGTTGTCAAGTTACGCCTGCATCTCTAAGGCACTTTATTGAATAGACCATAGCTTCATAAAGAATTCTGTAATTAGAAACATCCTGAATTCATGCTGCAGCCATCATTACTGTCATTCCCAAATATCTTCATTTCCTTAGCGTCAGTTTGTGATTGTAATACAGCATTGTTATCAGTTACCTTGGCAGGTCTGTAGATCTATTTTTAGAAGCCAACACAGTAGGTTCTTTCAGTTACTGAAGACCTCTGACATGAAGGATTACCATGAACTCCTTCATAGATTGGAGTGAATTACCATCTTGTTCTCCATCTGATTGTTCAGTGATTATGAAATTGTTATTGCAAGCTGTTCTTCTGAAAATTCCAGATTTACTTCTGATTTAAGGACCCCTGCTTGAGATCAGAGAGCTGGCAAATTTTCTGTTTGCTAACAGTTCCTATTACTGTTACGCCAATGTTTTTGAGGTTATTTGTAGCTGGGAGACTTGATTCTGGCTGCCTTCCTGTGCAACCTATGTATCTTTCTGTACCTCTTATGTTTTGACATTGTCAAAACATTAAATGTCACAGATGTCTTTACTACTGTTGAGTGCATCTGCTGAGTTGCCGACCATATTCCCCTTATTCCAGCTTGATGCCCAGCAAAGTTCCAATTATAACTAAGTATGTTTAGGAAAGCTAGCTACAGAAACAAAACCACCACTGTTTCTAAGGACAACTACAAAGCATTCTATATCTATGTCAAGAATCTCAATGGCAACACCCAGATATGCTCTGAGTTACAACACAACTGCACGAAAATTACAGAAACATCTGATATTGCCAACATCCTGGCAGATAGGTTCAGTGCTAACGTTACCCCCTTCTCACCCCCTAAAGGGCCCATATCTATACAGGAAGAATGCAGAGTCCCTGTAATCACAACTAAGCAGGTAAAAGCTGCACTCTCCAAAGCCAAAAACACAGCATCCATGGGACCAGACAACATCCCAGGCTGCGACAAACTTCAGATGGGTTGCCAACTGGCTCACTGACAGAACCCACACTGTAAATGTTGCAGACTCCAAATCTGACTTCAAACCAGTGACAACTGGAGTACCACAGGGTTCAGTCCTGGGACCTCTCCTATTTGGTATCTACTTCTCTGAAGTACAGGCTAACACAGAAGGCCTTTGGCTAACGAAGTTTGCAGATGACTGCAAACTAGGAGCCATAGTGGAGTCCCCAGATGATGTGGACATCTTACAGAAGGGCCTCACAGAGACAGATGCCTGGTGTCAGAGCCATGGCCTCAAGCTCAATGCCAAAAAGTGTATTGTCATCCCCTTTGGTAAAAACTCTGTACCCATGAACTACCACATAGGCGACAGTCTACTTAATACCGAATGTGTGATAAGAGACCTTGGGACCCAGGTGGACAGTAGTCTCTCCTTTGATAATCACATTGCCACAGTAGTCAGGAAATCATTCTACGTGGCACACTTCATCACAAAAGGGTTCTCATCCAGTAAAAAAGAGGTCATTGTTCCCCTCTACTCGACATTCATTCGACCCATTATAGAGTACAGTGCCCCTTTTGGAATGTACCTCACAAGACATCTGCAGCAGCTGGAAAGGCTAACGAAGTACCTCACAAAGAGGATTACTGGCCTGAAACAGATGCCCTACACTGACCATCTCAAAAAACTCCAGCTTTACTCCATAGCATATCGCCTATTCTGTGGTGATCTCTGCCTAACATATAAAGCTATGTCAAACCGAGAGCTGTTGGACATGCTACACCTAAAGAAAACCCAATCCTGTCAAGCTACATGCTCTAGGGACCTAAACCTTGTCACCACAATAAACAGGACATGCTGGAGGGGTAGATTCCTGTCCCAGAGACTTCTCATACTCTGGAACAAGCTACCCATCTATGTCAAGCAAAGTTCCTCATTAGCACTCTTCAAGAAAAATCTTGATGAGTGGATGAGAAATAGGAAATACACCCTGGGGATCACTTCTGTAGCTCTGCTCGACAGGGGCACAGGAAAATAACTTTCTTGGGTGGTGTAAGCCAGGGAACCTTGTTGGCTTGGCTTACTTAGGCCCTTGGGCCGATAGCCTAGTACCTACCTATTAACCTATCAAAGACAAAGTTGGGAGGGACCTAGCAGACACTATTAAGAAAGGATGTCAAGGATATGCAGAAGGACCCCAACATCACTGACACATACAGTGGATTGCTCTTTGATCTAAAGCTTAATATGTCCAAAGAGTGACATTAAATTGCTCCCTTACAGCCTTGTTTATGACAGGGAAGTGATGCAATTCCAGCTGAATTGTTTAACATCTTGCAGAGTAATGCTTGTACAGTGTTGCTTTAAATTTGCCAGCAAATTTGAAAAACACAGCAGTGGCCTTTGGACTGGAAACCATTAGTTTATCTAACAGTCTTAAAAGGACAGTACTAAAATGATCATGTGATTGCACTAAAAGATAGTAATACTCAAGATCCTGCAAGCTAGACTTCAGCAATAAAGGACTAAGAACTGTCATATATACAACCTGATTTTAGAAGAGACAGAAACATTGGAGATTAAATTGCCAACATCTTCTACAAAAGAAAGGAAGAAAAATCCAAGGCTGTAAGGTTATGATTATGGATTTGGATAGCAGGATACAGGCAGTGAAAATGTTCGTAGTTTCTGTGGCAATTATATATATATATATATATATATATATATATATATATATATATATATATATATATATCTTGGCCAGGCATATTTTTACCAGCCAGATGAGAAGTTATGGCTGACCATTAAGAAGGAACTGAAGTAGTTTATTTGGGAAGTGGAAAGGGGCAATGGGGGTAAGATGATTCTCCCATCTGAGCAAGTGGGATTAGGACTACCATATTTGAAGTGATATTTTAAAGCTGTACAGCTGAGGTTTGCCTATATATCACAGGCTGAGGGAAATAGATCAAAGTGTCAGAATATATTGATAATGTGGGAAAGTAACAGGGATTATGCTGGAGGTGGCTAAAAGTAACTGGTAGAAATTATGTAAAGAACCACGATACTGAGAACAGATAAATTGGGATAGAAAAGTAATAGAAGTGGGAGGAAGTCATACAAGTGCAATCTGCCATATCAGGAATTGATAGCAGACTATAGACGGAGCAGGAGAGACAAATAATAAGGGAAGTGGAAGCTCTGGTGAAGATTTTTGTGGAGCAAAGAATGGATGCTGTCACCAAAAAGGGACACAGTCATGGGAGCTTTGAAAGTATTGAAAAAGAGACAAGCTATGATGAAACAGTGGCTGAAGTGTATTGGGTGCCCAAGTAAGCAGCAAAGTCCAGACAGTTTAAAATGTTTGAGTTGAAGTGTGTGCACAGGTGTTTCTATATACTGAGTAGACTTAAAAGGCTCTTACACAAGTGAGGAGTTGGTGTTGGAGATGTGAAGGGGAAGGAAGGAGGATATTAGTAACATTGTGAGAAGGTACAGTGTTGTTTACTTTTAAGTACTCCTTACAGAATACGTTGATGTGAATGTTGGGGGAACGGTTTATAAAGAGATGGTGCTCTAAGTTGGTGTTTAGATACAGTGAGGCCTTACTAAGTTTAATGCTGTTAGCAGCCAAAAAGGCAGTGAGTAAAAGGATCAAAGATGAAACCAGCATTAGAGGATGTACTGAGCATTGTAAAAGATGCAAAGAAATGGATGTGAGATCTTTCAAGAAAGGAGGAAGTAAAGTGCATAAAAATAAATGGCATATTCAGAGTCAGTGCATACAAATAATGGTCTAGAAAGTGAGTGATGTGGGAAGTTTGATGTGTTTTGAAAAAATATGAAGTCCAGATGTAAAGAATAATAGTGAAGTTATGAGGAAAATGTATAATATATAAAGATGACAGTGGAAATTGGTCTTGAAGTTTTTGTTATTAATGTTATGAACTCATGTTGCAAGTTAAAATTCAGTCTTCGAAGTTAGAATTTACAAACTCAGAAGTACACTGCACCCTTCTGAGTTGGGAACTGCTGATGTAGGGCTTATTGTTTGTTTATCGGATTGGCCTGAGGGCCTAACTGTGTAAACGTCTTCATCATGCTGGTATAAAAGCCTCACATTTGCACATGCAGTGCCTTGAAAATATGCAAACCTCTCCAGTTTAAAATCCTCTATTGGAAACACTCTCTATAGTCACCCACTATTCATAGCTGTTGGTTTGCACAGAGGGCAGCACCACTGCAGGTCATCTAATAGTATAATACTAAACACGATCACTTAGACCTTTAAGTGACTCTCTCCTACTCCTTCCCATCTACTAAGGATCAAGTATAATGGATAGGCAGTTCCCTGTAATGTTCTCTTGTTCGTAGCAACACCACTGAGCAATCTTAAAATTTTCCTCTCACCTTTACCCCCCCCCCCCATGTTTTTACTATTCACTTCCTCAGCCACCACCACTCTTTCCTACACTCTGATCTAAATTTACCACTTCTCCTTCCAGTTTACCGACTCTAACACTCTAACTAGACACAAATGCTATTTCTTTGGTATTCTCTGTTTCTTTTCATTCTTCTTTGCATAGCACTTTCATTTCCTCTATTTTGTCTCACCAAATATACCACCATCATTTTACTGATGTACTTGCACTAAATGTTTACTTTTAGTATTTTCTACAAGGCATTAATGTTATTACTCACATTGTTTTTCTCCTTCTTTCTCTTTTTTCCTATGTTTTTAGACTTTTTATGTTGTTGAACTTCCAATGTAACGTATTGTTATGACATGTATATTGTTTTTTGGCATCATTTTTTTATCATATTGTTGTGGAGACTTTTCTCCCTGAGTTTCCACTGAAAATGGGCCCCCAGTCCAGTGGACTAACCTGGTTAACAAAAGATAAGTAAATAAATAAATGTTCTCATGTTCACTGACAACCACTTAATTTTAGAACAGACAGACGCAGTATGTGAGAGATGTAGAAACACAACTTCATTGGAGACTAACCTCTCACATGCACATATAAAAAAATGCAAACAAGATTGTCAACTTTACATTCAAAACACTCACTACCAACACTAAGGAACAGATGGTCCCACATATGCAAAGTTACTCGTATGTAATCTACCAAACATCCAAGACCTCCTAAAAGCAACTCTCAATGGCTTCACACAACACATAACTCTGAAAATCATAGTAGTCCCGCTTCCAAGCCCATAAGGCAACACACCACACAACCAAACATTCTAGTTATTGGAGATTCCATTGTTAGATGTACTTACGACCCCCTTACCAAGCTAAACAAGGCGTTCACAATGAGCTGTCTGTAGCCAGGATCTGCCAAATCACACTTGCACTTGGGTCTTTAAACCACATGTACCTGTATGACATGGTCGTAATCCATGTGGGTGTAAACAATCTTAGACATACCTCACTGGACTATATGAAGAGCGATATGATGGCGCTCTCTGAATATGTATCCCAGGTAGGTATGAATCTAGCCTTGAGTAGCATCCTACCTTCACCAATGATGATTCCACAGTACCAGCAAAAAATGATTGACTTCAGCAATTGGCTTAGTTTCTGATGTCACAATAAGGGGATCCAGTATCTGTCAGCCTGGGGAGACATGATCGACAAACCGCAATGCTTTGCCAGCGATGTTTTGCACTTATCACCACTTGGCTTCAGGATATTGGCAAAAGCGTTATGTATTCCCACAGTGCCTTTTCTAGGCCATACCCAGTTGTTAAACCCTCCAGCATAACAAAAATCATTTGTGACTTCCTAAAGCTACTGTTGCTCAACGCTAGTAGCTTAAATAAACTACAGTTCATGGAAGCACTCCTCACTTTGGCAAATGCAGACATGTATGCAACATTCAACTTAACACCATACTTATGGGTGACTTTAACTACCTTCCATAAACTGGGAGACTTATGATCCATAATTCACTTGCTCAGAGATCTTTATTAATGCAAACACTCTGGAGCAATAAGTTTTTTATCTAATAAGAGGTACAAATATTCTAGACCTGGTACTCACAAACATGGGGGGATACTGCTGTCTCCCATGCATCAACTCCTTCCTGGTAAGATCTCCTTTAATACTAAAACTCCGGCTCAAAGGAGGTTATCTTCAAGCAGTTCTATATTTGTTGTATAATATCTTCTTTAATTGTCTCTCAATATTCTAACTACTGTATGCTGCATCAGTTGTAAAACTCTGACTTCTTCTATATGTTCTGTGCTCTTTGTACAAAATAGGTACCATTTATGACCACATGCAGTCTCTATTTGTATGAGAGGATGTTTACATGTAGGGTTACATTGATTTATATGTATACAGATACATTTTTTGTCCAATCTGTTGGTACACACAAGTACTATCAATATTTATTACAATGTAGTTCAATGTATTTAATGTCAAAACATTTTTCAGATATTTGAAATGTAACATGCTTTTTAAAAAAAGAAAAGAGAATTCATGACATCATATCCTGTTTAAATAATTTATAAGACTTGTGTTTGGGAGGGCACATTGTCTTTTTTCTGAAGAAGTTCACGTTTTTAAATAAAGTGGAAGAAAGCGCTAAATCTAATAGCCTTTATTGTGACATTCACGCACTGAGCTGTGTTATATTTTCCTTTTGTGTTTCCAGTTTGCGGCTAGTCCGTTTTTCGTTTTTTTTTTTTATATAATTTTTGTATTTTTTTTTTATAATTTTTTACTTTGTATTTGGAGCTTTTCTCCCCAGGCCTCCGCTGAAAATGGTCACCTTGTGTCCAATCGGACTAACCTGGTAAACAAATGAAAAATAAATAAATAAAGTAAAAATAAAAACTAATCTAGAACCACCCCCACCCCCGTCAAACTCCAAACATGTTAAGAACTTTGCCAAGGCTAATTACCTCAAACTATGTGGTAGTTTATTAAACTTCCAAGCCACTCCAAACCTGAATGACACTGGGGCCTATTCTGTGTTGTACACAAAAGCTCTCAGCAACCACAGTCATAGCTACATAAATGAGGCAGTACCCATACAAGTCAAACCTATGATTACTGGCAAACATTAACCACCCTGGTACCCCTAGCATAAATAGACTATTTAACAAAAGAGAAAAAAATCTTCTCCATAGCCAAAAAGGAATAGACAAAACAGTGCAAAAAGACACTCACCAGTCTAAACAAACAAATTAGAATGATCAAATCTGCCAAAGCAAACTATGAGGCAAAGATAGCCTCCCAGGTGAAAGATAACAATAAGGCTTTTTTTTAATTATGTTCATAACCTCAGGGGAAATACTCAACAATGTGCCAAGTTAATCATGAACAGAAACACTTACACGGAACCTGAAACTGTAGCAAAATTGCTAGCTGGCAAGTTCTGTTCAAACTTCTCCTCCCATCACCTCCTACCCTGCCCAAAAAAAAAATGCCCACAGCCATCCCCATACCAGTCATTATGAGGGAACAGGTCCTTAATGTGCTCGTTAAAGCCAAAAAGACAGCCTCCATGGATACCAGCAACATTCCAGGATGCTTATCTTAAATAGCTTAAAACAGAATCTGTCAGGGCCAATAGAAACCCTCTTGAACCACAGTCCCCAGACGGGCTTTGTCCCAGAGGAATAGAAGACTGCAGCAGTCATCCCCTCTGCACAAGAGTGGCCCATCAACTGACCCAGGGAACAACAGACCTATTAACTTGACCAGTCTTATCTGCAAAGCCATGGAGAGAATTGTCATGGACTTGATCAATAACGATATAGGGAATCTCCAAACACTGGACCAGACCCAATTTAGTTTTGTCAGAGGGAGGTCTTGCCTGCTCAATCTGGTGGACTTATTTGAGAAAGTCACCAGGGCCATTAGATGAGTGTAAAACTATACACACTGCTTATCTAGACCTGGTCAAAGCGTTCAACAAAATCCCCCACTCTGGGATCACAGGTAAACTTACTGCGTTAGGCATAAACCCCTACATCTTCACATGGCTAGTAAACTGGCTCACTAACAAGACACGTTGTCCGGATAGGCCAATCCACTTCCAGTAAGTAGTCTGTTACTAGTAGTGTCCCACAAGGCTCAATGTTGGAGCCCCTCCTGTTTGGTGTAAACTTCTCTGAAGTGAAGGCCAGTATGGGGACCTATGACTCACCAAGTTTGCTGACAAATGTAAGCTTGGAGTAAGCATCATGTCTTATGCTGACTGACTAAAAGCCCTATCCCTTTACTCCATCTCATATCGTTTAATGAGAAGTGACATATGCCTTATCTACAAGACATCCTCTGATCCAGCCCTGATGAAACTTTTACATAAAACTATACGTGGGTTGCTCATTCCATGGACCTGAACCTTATTTGTGACTTTTGCTGGAGAGACATTCATATCCCAAAGCCTACCTCGTCTATGGAATAAACTTCCCATCTTCATAAAATAAAGCCCGTCCCTCAGTCTCTTTAAAAGAATTTGGATAAATGGATGAGGAACCATAAATTCACCTGGGGTGCTGCCCACATCTCTTATGGACAGAGGCAGTCTGTAAAATGACTGAGGGATCCAACACCCAAATACCTACTACTCTGATACTATCCCATCCCATATCTGGAGAATTAATATATAATATTGTCATATCCTGGGTATTATTGGCTAGACTTATAAAGGCTCTTGTGCCATTAGCCTAGTAGTCACCTATGAACCTGTTTAAGAGTTTGCCAAATGGTAAATCCAGTTCATAGACTTTGTTTCTTAACCAAACATGCAGAGCTTTCTTACAATTCTGAGCACTCTCACGTGCATTGTTAAATTGTTGTATAATCTACCAATCCACTGTTTCTAGAAGAAATATAGTATTTTAAAAAAACAAATATCCAGTGAAACAGCTGAAAATCATCCACAAGGCATTTATAGAGTGAAATTAGACTTCCCAGTACTAGCCTGTAATCTGTGTAATGTAGTGAATGGTGTATTGCAGTGTCTAATGCCAACAACCATTCTTGTGAACTTTTTTGCCCATATTCTACCATCTCAGTCATGGAAGAACTGTATATAGAAAAAGACCCACCATGTAAAACAGTAGGCCTTACAGTAATTTTCTATAGGCAAAGCAAAAGTGTTACATATGAATGTGGGATATTGATTAGAATGTTGTAGCCTCTCCTTGAGATGCTGCTTGAAATTTAAGCTAGAATTCGTAGTAGCTCCCATGTCCTTCACTGATCTCTTGCTGTTAGAAAATGGGTATCTAATGTATATGGATGTTGTTTTTACTGAAATGCATGACCCTGCCTTTCATGGCATCTGCATTAATGTGTCTAACACTGATGTTTGTTAACGTTACTGTGTCACTCACATTAGTATCATCAGTGATCTTACTTAACCAAACCTGTTCTTGGATTGGAAAACTAGACATGAGAAAAACAAATGGTTTGGGCCCAGAACAGATCCATGAGGTACCACAATGCTGATATTCTTGACTTCAAAATTGTAACCCTAGACCTCAATCCTGGACTTCCTCCTTATCAGCTAGTCAGCCATCTATTAATAAGTGTGTTTAAGATCCTTTGTGATAGCATCATCAGGTACAGAATCAAAGGACTTTGCAAAATCAGATGTACCATATCAACAGTAAGGCTATGGTCTAAGGAGCTAATGATAGCCTGATAAAAAACGAATAAATTAGTCATGCAAGAGTGTCAGGTTATAAAACCGTGCTGGAAAACGTAAAGACCAACCCAAATCTATGCTGCACTCACGCAAGAGATAGAGACTCAAAACATTTACCCAGGGTACAGGTCAAACTGATGGACCTGTAATCATCTGCAGAGGAACCTGGGTGAGCTTTAGGAATAGGAATCACTATGACCACCTTCCAGGTAGACATACTAAGGAGACAGTTGAAACAAATCGAGTAGACACGAATTCAAATATCTGCAGTGCTCTTCCGGAAAAAAATATTTAGGTCATTTGGGCCACCAGCCAAACTTGGCTTAAATAGATCTCAATACTTTCCTGATGTAATCAGCAGGAATAGCAGGGTAGATGCAGTAGCCCTCCAAAAAGCAGTGGGCCCAGTACCTGTAGGCCTTTAAAAAGATGTTTCTGCAAATACATTGACAGTTCCCCTGGGTCAGTAATGAAGTGCCTGTTATCTCTTATGCATATGTATATTAGAAATGCTGTCTTTCCCATAAAACCTTGGGTGCTTAAACAAAACTTTGTTATTATCCACTGAATTATCAGCCAAACTTCTGTTTTGCAACTTGGGTCTGTTTTGACTTTCTGCCGTAAGCTCTTCATAGAGCGCTTTGCCCAAATACTTCAGTAGACCACCATGGTGGTGTTTGTCTTATCTGCCCTAAAACTAACTAAGGGAACATACCTATGAATCAGGTCATATATAAAGTTGAAATCAATTTCCCATTTATGGCCAATGCTTTTATCAAACATAATGTCCCTCCATTGTCAAATCTTTAACTTCTGGTTAATAGTATTAAACTTGGCACTATAAAATCTTCTTGTTAAGGTATGAGGTAAACAATCTTTTAACAGTCTGATAAATTAGCACACAAGAGATACATATGCGGACCAGTGTTCCAAGCTATGGTTCAGTGCCGCATCTAAGTGTTATGAATAATTAAACGTGTTAAAAAAAAGATTGGTAAAGAAGTGCAACAAGGCTGTAAATAGTCACCATACTTATTTCCTTTATACACTGAATATATCAGAGACCAGTTGGCTTAGTGGTTAAGGTCTTTGCCTCCCATGCACAAGGTTTGATCCTGACCTCTGACCAAAGCCTGTGTAGAGTTTGCATGTTCTTTGTGGGGTTTCTCCCATGTCCGAAAGACATGCTGAGTGTTTCAATCTCAAAACTCACCAATGAATGAAGCTGTGGGCAGCAGCACAGACTCTACATGGTGCCCTATAGGGGGAAGAGTTGTACAGACCAACCGCTTTGGACATCTACTGTGCTGTGCAGTATCTTCAAGATAGGAGAATACGGATCACAGACTGCGCTCCATGGCAGGGCTAGCCACTCGACGGTGTAAAATATGGCTCTAGGTGATTCGGTCATGTTGACTAATGACACCAAAAATGGGCATGGGTAGTTACCAGTGATAAGTGGGTTGAGGACCCGGCCTACTCTGACCCACACCAGGGATCTTTGCTAACAGTGGGGGGGGGGGTATATGTTCCCCTTTTGGCCAGTGTGTGGCTACCATAAAGCTGAGCAGCCCTGGGTCAATAAGGTACTGGCTGGCCAGTGTCTAGTTGCCCAGCCTGGGTTACCTGGGATAGCTCTGTTGAGCGAAAGCTGGAAGTAAAACCAACCAACTTGCCAAACATAAACTGAGAATTACTACGCTTAATATAGGTTCACTGACAGGATGCAGCTTGGAAGTAGATGACATGATGATACGGGGGAGGCTGGGCATCCTATGTATCCAGGAGATGAGATGGAAGGGCAGTGCAGCAAAGCCACTTGGCTTGGGATCCAGTGTCTACTTCTCAGGTGGAGGGCAGGCTAGAAATGGTGTATGAATTGTGGTGAGAGAGAGGCTTCAGAAGGCAGTAAGGGATATCATCAGAATTAATGACAGACTCATGGCAGTCGGACTCCAGTGTAATGATAGGCACAGTATTCATAATCTCAGCCTATGCTCCACAGCAAAGTTGTTATAGTGGGGAAACGAGTACATTCAGACAGCAGTTGCAGGACCTACTAGATAAAGCAGGGCAACGTGAATTGGTGTTGATAATGGGTGACTTGAATGCACATATCGGGACAGATAGAACAGGATATGAGGACTGCCTGGGTCCCCATGGTAGGGACAACAGGAATAACGGAGGAGAAGCCATTCTAGCTTCTGTCTGGCAAATGGCTTGATAGTAGCCGTGGTTCTGAAAGAGAGACAGTCACAAGATTACATAGAAGAGTAGTCAACATGCAACTCAGGTAGACTTCGTTCTAGTAAGGAAAAGGCACTGGGGTAGAATCCATGATTGCAAAGTCACCCCCAGTGAAACAGTTGGTCCACAGCATAAACCACTAGTTGCCACAGTCAGCTGCAACCAGTGGTCAGAGAAGGCTCTAAGTCAACAGACACCAGGCTGAAGACCTGGAAGTTGACCTGAGAAGAAAATACAACAGTTCAAGGAATTACTCAGGGCTCTAGCACCCCAAGAAGAGGAGGAAATAGGTGGAGTTGAAGAAGAATGGCAGTGCCTAAAACAGCATGTGTTAGGACTACAGAAAATATATTTGGCCAAGCCAGGTATGGAAATAAGGTATATAAGGAAAGCTGGTGGTGGAATTCAGAAGTCCAGGAAGTCATCAAAAAAAGAAAGAAGGAATGCAGGAAGAGGCAGAAAAGACTGACCAGGCTCGGAAGGACTACTGGTTGGCTAACAAAGAAGCTAAGAAAGAAGTTGAAATAGCAAATAATAGGGCATTGGAGGCACTATACCATCTTCTGGAAAGGAACTCAGTAAGGGGCACAAAGAAACTATATCAGGTTGCAAGGCAAAGACAGAAAGATAAAGGAGATAGTCAGGCACCCTTTATAAGGGATGCCAGCAACAACCTGCTCACCAGTCCTGAGGACATCAAAGGCAGTATTTCCAGCAGCTTCTGAATGAAGAAATTCCCACAGAAGCTGTACTGCCCCAGAAACAGCCTATGATAAGAGAAGAAGATGAGCCCACCCTAAAAGAAGTAATAACGGCACTAAGGAAGATGAAGTCAGGGAAAGCTGCAGGCTCAGATGAGGTCACAGCAGATATGATAAAGTTGCTGGGTGGGATAGGGGAGAAATGGCTCCTGAGGGTATTAATAGCAGTGTGGAGAGAAAGGAGTATCCCAGATGACTGGAAAATAAGCATACTCATGTCAGTGTACAAGAACAAAGGGAACATCCACAACTGTAGGCAATACAGCGGCATCAAACTCCTATCACATTGTATGAAAGTTCTGGAGAGGGTGATTGATAAACAGATACACAGAATAGTAGAATGTAAGATGGGAGTTGAGCAGTTTGGATTCAGATCAGGATGCAGCACAACTGACCCGATGTTTGCATTGAGACAGATACTTGAGAAGAAGCTAGAGATGAGGAGAGAGTCCAACTGGGCATTCATAGACTTGGAGAAAGCATATGACAAGATCCCAAGAAAGCTGATCTGAACAGTACTGCGGTGGTTTGAAGTTCCAGAAACATTGGTAGAATTAGTGCAGGCTATGTACAAGGACCCAATGACTGAAGTACAAACAGTGTTCGGCCTCACATAGGGGTTCCCAGTGGAAGTGGGTGTACATCAGGGTTCAGCTCTGAGCCCACTGCTCTTCATACTGGTGATGGACTACATTAGCAAACAGGTGTGAGGGGATGGATCAACAAAGCTGCCGTATGCAGACAATGTGGCAATATAGGCAGAGTCTGAGCTAGAACTTCAGCAAAGGACAGGAGAATGGAATGCAAATCTGAAGGCACATGGAATGAAACTAAGCACAGATAAGATGGTGGTAATGGCAGCAAATTGGGGAAATCAGAAGAAGCTGAGAATAGAGATAGACGGGAAGATAGTGGAACAGGTAAACAGCTTCAAGTATCTGGGAGGGGTAGTTGAGGAGATGGGTAGTCTAAATTAAGTGTTTGCTAGAATCCGACGGGCTGCAGCCACCTGACGTACAGTATCAGGTGTAGTCTATGACAGAAGAATGCCAAAGAAGCCGAAAAGTAAGGTGTACAAGACAGTTGTGTGACCAGTACTTCTGTATGGTACAGAAACCTAAGCAGGCAGAACAGTTGAAGCAAGAGGTGATAGAAATGAGGTGCCTGACAAAGGTGGTAGGATGCACACTGTGGGACAGACAAAGAAATGAGGGCATAAGAGCAAAAGCCAAAGTAGCTCCAATTACAGAAAAATCAAAGAGAACAGATTGCAGTGGTTTGTGCACATGTGTAGAAATGCAGAAGACAATCTGGTGAGGAAGATTTGGGACAGACAGGAAGAAGGTAAGAGGAAGCGAGGACATCCAGCAAAGAGGTGGATGGATTGTGTGAAAGAATATCTGTGACGGTGAGGCATGCTGCTGTGATGACTTAGTGGTTAACTACTGTGACTATAGTGTACAGAGTCCTGGGTTCAAGACCTGCAAAGACTGTTCTCACTAAAAGAATCACAGGCCTAAATCAGATGCTCGATGCTGACCGTCTAAAAAAAACTCTAGCTATACTCTATGGCATATCGTCTACTCAGAGGCAATCTCTGCTCAACATACAAGGCCATGTCAAACCCTGAGCTGTTGGACATGCTCCACTTAAAGAAATCTCAATCCCTCAGAGCCACATGCTCCAGGGATCTAAACCTTGTCATCACAATGAACAAAACATGCCTGAGGGATAGGTTCCTGACCCAGAGACTCCCCATACTCTGGAATAGACTGCCCATACATGTCAAGCAGAGCGCCTCCTTGGCCCTCTTCAAAAGGACCATTGACGATTGGATGGGAGATGGATAATTCACCCCGGGGATCACGTCAGTCGCCCTGCTAGACAGGGGTCCAGGGAAGTAAATATTGTGGGAAGAAATATCCAGGGAATTGTTATGGCTAGGCTTGTATAGGTCCTAGAGCCGATAGCCTAGTACCAACCTATGAGTATTGAAGAAGGCAAGAGTGTGGCACTGAATCGAGAGAGTTGGAAACAGTTAACACGATAACCCAACCCCATGTAGAAAAATGGGAAAAAGGGGGCTGATGATGGTGTTGATGACTGAATATATCATGAGAAGTGCTGGGTTAGATGAATCAGAAACTGATACAAAATTTTTAGAGAGAGAGATATAGGCAGCTATACAGCTGATATCACTCCGCTGCTGAAAGTAAAGAAGACTTTTGAAGAGTCTGCTGATGAAGATGAAAATGGAACGCACAAAAACTGGCTTGTAGCTCAGCATCACAGAAACTAAAATTCTGTATTTTTTGCCCAGTTCTTTGCAGATAGAAGGGGAAGAAGTAGAGGCATTAACAGGCTTTATTTTTCTTGGCTAAAATATGTATTTGGTTGGTAATTGCAGTCACAAAGTTAAAATATGACTGCTTCCCTGAAGCAAAGCTGTGGCAATCCAGAAAAGATTTTAAAGAGCAAATATGTTGCATTGTCAGCAGAGCTCTGTACGAGTATAGTTTAAAGCTAAAGTTTCCCAGTAGTAACGTGGCTGTGAGAGATGGTCTGTAAGTAAGGCTGGGTGCTGCAAAATTAAACAAAACTGATGCTTTAAAGTTGCGATGTCAGAGAAAACTTTTGAGAATTTCATAGACAGCAAGAAGACTGTCAGTCTGTACTTGAAGTAAACCCAGGCTTGTTCACAGGAGGTCTGATAGTAAAACAAAAACTCAGCTACTTGGGCTACATATTGCAAAGATGGGGTTCACAAGGGAAGACATTGATGCACGAAAAGATTGAAGCAAAAGAAGAATGGGGCGGCTGAGGGAACAGCATTATTGATGTAGTTGTTAACAGCCAGGCCAGTTGTGCTGAAGGCCCTAAGGTCACAAAGAGGTAGACTTTTTTTTTCCCCAGATATTTAGTTTCCTTTTAAAGCATGAATATACATAAAAAACCTTCTATATGTGATATGATGGTAACAAAATTATTGTCCGTTTATACACAATATGATATAAAACAGAATTAATGGAATAAAACAGAAATTGACAAAAACAGACCAAAGATAACTTATATACACTATATACAATAAGTGCTAATTTGGAGTAAACACAAAAGTAGGTGGACTTGAATGACTGAGCAGCAACCACAAACTTTAGTAATGTAGTGATCATACTGCAGTCTTGCAGTTGCTGAAGTGTAAATTCCTAAATTCTGTCTTGAGATATCCAGGTGTCTCTAGTGTAGCACGTGTCCATTTGTGTTCTTGTGCACAACACTGTAAGGTGGAAGAGGATTTTAGCTTATGAGATTTGGCAAAGGTCATAGTTTAAGTTTTGTAGTAAAAGTTAACTGTTAGTTTGTCTTGGAATTATGCACTTTAGGGTGCCATATCAGAGAGCACTGTGCATAACAGTGTTTTGGTGATGTCTTGAGATCAGAAGAGGGTGAAGCAGTTAGGTCCTTTGTATGCAAGTCAGGTTGGTAAAATGGAGTAGATTAAAGAACCCTGTGCAGCAGCAGAAGTGGTAAGGGTGCAAGTGGGAAAGTGAATCATTCACCTCAGCAGATGTGCTTGTGTCAGATGAATGACTCTTGCAACATTAACAAATAACCACATAACCACAGAAGGTCCGGTCTCATGTATTTTTTTTAGTTTTATGCTCTCAGAATATTTTTGCCTTGACCACCGAAATGGACACTAGCAGTATTACTGTCTTGCTCAGCTTCTTTTAACATGGCTGTCAACTTTTGTGTGAGTCTGTATTAGAAAATTACAGAATAAACAGTGTGATACTTCTAGTGGGCCAGCTAGCAATTAAGGATTATAGATTCAGTCTAAATGAGTCACCTGTCTGAAAATGACAAATTGCTTAGTGATTCAAACATTACACAGTGCTCCCCCCCCGCAGATATGTATCTATTTTATATAGAGGGTAGTAAATTATGTGCCATCATCCTTGAGTGCTCTTCGTCTGCTGCTGCGAAGATTTCAGATAACTATCCTTACATTTTTGTGGTAATATTTTGGATATCGGATTTTTTTGTTTTGTTTTTCATTGTTCTAGTAAACCAGGTGGGACCATTGCTTAATCAGCACTTTTAAAGTCAACAATATGTAAACATACATGTGTCTTACCCGATGACTCCTTATGATGCATATGTAGTTTAACAGATACACAAGGAGGTGATATAAAGTTATTCTAGCAGGACAACAAAGTTTTACCCTGCTTAGAATTAGTAGTTTGGGATTTCTTTTGTGGTTGTTTATGCTTCCTTACAATTAAATATTTTAAAACAGGTCACTTACACTTTCTGATGTGTGCATTCTTTGTTATTAACTGAAAAAAAATGAATGTTGGACATTCATGCTGATGTTCTTCATCTCACATTGCTGCAGTCCTTACATATGGGTAGTCCGCTGTCCTCGGTCGGCCCGAATACCAAAGTATTAGGCTGACGTCGGTCATGGGCGCTTAGATCTGACATCAGAGCGTCAGGGTATTAAAGCGCATGACCGACGTCATATCCTCAGTCTTTTTTGCCGCATGGTCCGATGCAGAAGCAGCGTTTGCAAGTGCCGTTCGGCGTTCTGAAATTTTCGTATTCTGAGTTTCAGACCGAAACCAAGTTGGGCTAAGTACCCCGTTGGGGAATATTTTTGTTTTTTCTTGCCTCAGTTAATTCTGGATGTCAGAAAAAGTGAATAATTGTATTTCTTGTGGGAAACAGATACCGCATTGGGATTACCATTCTCTTTGTATTCCTTGTTTGGGACCTGAGCACGACGTAGTCGGGTGTCGCTTTTGTGCTAGGTTTAATAAGCGCACCATTAAACGTAGGTTAGATTGCGCTAGGCTTGTCTTCGGTAAGCGGTGTAATTATAATATGCCGTCGGATCCTCCGACGCCCGCTACCGCGAAGAAGCGCAAAGACAAATCTTTAAAGTCCAGGCAGGATGAGTCGTCCGTTCCGGACGCCGGTTCTTTAGAAACTACGGTGGAATCTGTGGATCCGGCCGAGGTTTCAGTTGAGTCTCGGGGAGGCTTTAATTTTGCAAGATGTGGCCTCTCAGGAGTCAGGTCAGGCTGAGAGGGCCTCTCAGGTTGCTGTTCTCCCTTCCTTGCCTAAGGTGGTTAGGCCTTCTCCTTCTATCTCTAAGGCTCCTTCCAAAGGCAGGCCTGGTTTGCCGTCCACGGGTGTCAGTCCTAGTTCTGCAGGTTCTGTGCCTAAAAAACACATGCTTAAAATGGCAGAAGATTTAATTTCTTTAATCAGAGGTTCTATGCCCCCTCCTGATAAGAGGCCTAGGGTGGAGCCAGAGGTGGAAAGTTTGGAGCAGGCTTCAGATTACTCAGAGTCTTGCTGAAGACATTCAGGATTTTCCTCCTTATTCTGATTCAGACGCAGAGGATTCCACTCCTTCTGCTTCTCCTCCAGAGGATTTTTCTTTTTCAGAAACCCTGCATTCTATGAGGGAGCATTTTAAATGGGAAGGTCAGGATTTCTCAGATTCCCGAAAGAGGCTTAGGGAATTTTTGTTTTTGCCACAACATAGGCCCTTGGCTATACCTCCTGTTTTGGATGTTGTTCCGGACGTTTTCTCCGAGGCTTCCCTTAATCCAGACTCTCTGCCTCCTGCGCCAGTTAAGCCAGACAGGTATTACAGGGTACCTGAGGGTCATAAATATTTGTATAAGAGTCCAAGGGCTGACCCAGAAACTATTAGCCAGGGACCTAAGGGTGTCAGGGCTTCTGTTGTAAAGAATCCAGTTCCTATGGATAAAGATGCTAGAGCTTTGGATAGATGGGGTAAGAAAGTGTATACCTCTTCCACTTTAGCAATGAGGGCTTTGAATTGCCAGTTTCATATGTTAAAGTATCAGAATTTTCTCCTTACTCAACTAAAATCTAAAGTGGATGCTTTGGCAGAGGGCATAGAGTGTAAAGAATTACAGGATTTGGTACATGCCTCTGAACAGGTGGGTAAGCATTCTTTGCAGTGTGGTTTCGATGCTTTACAGGCTTCTTCCAGGGTGGCTGCCACTGGTTCAGTTATTCGCAGGCACACCTGGCTTAAGGATCAGAATTTGTCAGAGCATGTTAAAACTAGAATTTTGGATGCTCCTTTACAGTTTGAAGTTTTGTTTGGTTCTCCTGTGGAGTCTGTATTGAAGAAAATGGAAGACAAGGCTAAGTCTATGCAGACTGTTAAAGATTTTTTGCAGGTGCAGCCTCCTAAGTTTAGCAGGAATTGGCCTACTAAGGGATGGGCTTATCCTTCTTCTGATTCACAGTCTAGGGGTAGATCTAGACGTGGTAGGGGCAGAGCTCAGAGTACTTTCAGGCCTAGAACATGGAGTTCACCTGCACAATCTACAGGTGAGGGCAGGGGCCAGTCCTTTCGTAAACAGGCCCAATGACCTGCATTTTCAGCTGCCAGATTCTTCCTGTCTGGCAGCTCCTTTGGGAGGAAAGTTGGCACTCTTCAAGCAAAACTGGCTTTTAGTCACCCAGGACAAATGGGTGTTGGACATTATAGACCGAGGCTACAAGTTTTATTTCCATACATTGCCTCCTTTCAAAGGCATGCCAGACGTTCCTCCTCAGCAAAGGGTAGAGGCTCACAAGCAGATTGCTTTACTTCTTCAAATGGGGGCTATACAGCAGGTCCCTCTGTCAGAAGTGGGCCTAGGATTTTATTCTTGCCTGTTTCTAGTACCAAAGAAAGGAAACACTTGGAGGCCGATTTTGGATTTATCTATCCTCAACACATACCTGGACATTCCAAAATTCAAAATGTTGACGTTGCAACAACTTCTACCTCTGTTGGGCAAAGATCACTGGATGGTAACTCTAGATCTCAAAGAGGCTTATCTTCATGTTCCTATCAGGCCCAGTTGCAGGAGGTACCTGCGTTGGGCTGGGACTTTACATTATCAGTTCTCTGCATTGCCCTTTGGCTTATCTACTGCGCCCAGGGTGTTCACAAAGGTTCTGGCTCCAGTGATAGCCTTCTTACGGTTAAGAGGAATACAAATTTATCCTTATTTGGACGATTGCCTGATTCTTGCTCAAGACAAGTACGAACTTCTTCATCATCTACAGTATGTGATGGCAGTGTTAAGGTGCCTAGGGTATTCTGTGAACGAAACAAAGTCCAGTCTAGTACCCTCTCAGGAAATGTGCTTTCTGGGTGTGAGACTGAATACAGCTTCCCAGATGGCTTTTTTTGACCCCGGACAAGCAAAAGAACCTTACTCTTTACTTCCATCAATTGTCTCTACGGTCCAGGCTGACTGCAAGGACAGTCCTTCAAGCCTTGGGGTTCATGGCATCTTGTATTCTGGTGCTTCCCAATGCCAAACTGCATATGAGGAAGCAACAATGGTATCTCAAAAATGTATGGACACAACACTGCCAAGATCTGGACACTGTCATTCAAATAATACCTTGCATTCAAAAGGAATTTTTGTGGTGGGCTCAGGAATGTCACCTAAACAAGGGACTCTCTGTGACCCGACCAGAGGCGAGTCAGATTTTAACGACAGATGCCTCGGACAAGGCTTGGGGAGCACACCTCAATGGAAAATGGGTTCAAGACACGTGGCCTGCCAGACTTCAACATTTACATATCAACTTGAAGGAGATGTTAGCAGTCCAATTTGCATTGATGGCTTTCAAGGATTTACTTCACCCAGGGCAAGTGTTTATTCAAACAGACAACACAACTGTCATGTGGTACATCAACAAGCAAGGGGGAACCCATTCGTACCCTCTTTGCAGGCAAGCAATGATTTTGTGGGAGACTGCTCTCAGTTTACACCTCAATCTTCAGGCAAGGTTTCTACCAGGAGCACAGAACTCCTTAGCAGATGTTTTGAGCAGACAGATAGTGGATCCCCACGAGTGGAAATTGGATCCTCATGTATTTCGAAAATTGACAGTGATATGGGGAACTCCAGACATAGATCTGTTCGCTTCTCCACTAAATTTCCAGTTGCCAAAGTTTTGCACAAAAATGTTTCATCCCACAGCTTGGAAAGTGGATGCTCTATCATTCAGTTGGAGCAATCTTCACGTCTATGCCTTTCCGCCTCTGCCTCTCCTCCCCAAGGTACTCTTGAAGGTCAGACAAGACACGCCTTCCATGATTCTAATAGCTCCAGATTGGCCTCAACAGCACTGGTACCCTCTGCTGAGGAGTTTAGTACGGGAGCCTCCATGGCCTTTGCCTTCGATTCCGCACCTTTTGTCACAGGAGGGCAATCATTTCCTCAATGTCAGGATTCAGTCCCTGCATCTAACAGCCTGGCATATTCTGTTCTAGAACCTGGAGGGTCGCAACTTCCACAACAAGTTTTGAATGTTATTTTGGAGGCCAGAAGGCCTAGTACAAGGAAAGTTTATGCTGATAAATGGAGGAGATTTTTAATTTGGAGCAAAACAAAGGGCTTTGATGTTTCCAGGCCTGATTTAAGTGTTTCTCTTCAATATCTTACAGAATTATTAGACAAGGGTTTGTCTTTCTCCTCTATAAAGGTTCATGCTGCAGCCATTTCTGCTCACTATGACTGTGACCCTCCATTATTCTCTCATCCTTTGTTTAAGCAATTTCTTAGAGGGGCAAAGAACATAAGACCCCCACGTAGAGCTCCTACTCCTGCCTGGGATCTCAATTTTGTGTTGGAAAAACTTACTTTACCTCCTTTTGAACCTGCAGCTACTGCTGAGTTAAAGTTTTTGTCTTGGAAGACTGCTTTTTTGTTGGCCATCACGTCTGCTAGAAGGGTTTCTGAATTACAGGCTCTTATGGCAGTCGAACCCTTCCTAATTTTTCATAAGGATAGGGTATCTCTGCGTACTAATCCTACTTTTATGCCTAAAGTGGTTTCAAATGTGGCCTTGAACCAATCAATTCATTTGCCTACTTTTTATGCAGATCCCCAAAATAAAGGGGAGAAAATTTTGCACACTTTGGATATTCACAGGCAGTTGCGTTATTATTTAAGCAGGACTAAAGGATTCAGACAGTCTCAGCAGTTGTTTGTTTCTTTTGCTTTGGGTTTTCAGGGGAAACCTGTTTCAAAGCAAACTATTTCTAAGTGGATTGGTTTTTGTATTGCTTTTTGTTATTCTCATCATGGTAAGGAGATTCCGGCTGGAATCAGACCTCACTCCACTAGGGCTACTGCCACTTCTACAGCTTTTTTAAGGGGAGTAGCTACTAAAGATATTTTGGAAGCAGCTACTTGGAGTTCAGTGCATACTTTTTCTAAACATTACCACCTTCCTCTTTATTCCAAATCTAGGGCTGGATTTGCCACTGCAATCTTACAGGGCATTTTGGCAGCTCCCAATGCTTTATGATTTTGCCAGCCTCCCTTTACCTCTGCTTTGGGATTCTACCCATATGTAAGGACTGCAGCAATGTGAGATGAAGAACATAGTACAGTTTTGTACCTACCATAAATGTAGATGTTCGAAGATCCACATTGCTGCAGTCCAACTTACCCTCCCTCCTTCCCCTCTGTAGTTTGGAATGGTTGTATGGTTTGGGTGGTAGCTGTTATTTGTACATGCCTTTTGGGAAGTATTCTATTTTTAGCTGTGGCCTTTCTTTTTAGGGCCTTCTGACATCTGAGGCAAGAAAAGACTGAGGATATGACGTCGGTCATGCGCTTTAATACCCTGACGCTCTGATGTCAGATCTAAGCGCCCATGACCGACGTCAGCCTAATACTTTGGTATTCGGGCCGACCGAGGACAGCGGACTACCCATATGTAAGGACTGCAGCAATGTGGATCTTTGAACATCTACATTTATGGTAGGTACAAAACTGTACTTTACTTGCTTAGTCAAGGGATGTGGGTATGATAGGGTCTTGTGACCTGACATGCACTGAAGGAAACTACTAATCCTTGCTGAAACAAACACCACTGGGCTATCATAAGTTGCATGCATGTAACAAATTACTTGAAGAGAACTCTGAATGGTGGAGGATGCACAAAAATCAATAGGCAAGGTGTTTCAGATAGTAGTTTACAGTTTTACATCTGTTGAACTGGTAGAAGCTGTTCAACTAATCTAAAATACTCTTTATTTGACAAGTTTGTTTGCCTTACTGCCCAAACTTGCACACCAAGTGGGGGGGGGGGGTCTCATCCCCAGTAAACCTAGCTTGTGTCTAATTTTTATGCTTCTTAATGTTTAGATCTGATGGTAGATGAAGTGATTAGAGAACAGTAAAAGGGTTTTTAAGATGGTGAACTGCTAGGCTTGAACCCTTAGGAAAGTTCTCAATTCTGCTGTTTAAGGGGCTAGATGATAGGTAGTGTGTATAAGGTGAATGAAATCAGATGTTCTTCATGTTTCACTGTTGCAGTGATCACAGTTGGCTTATCTGCCTGCAGGTAGCCCTCAGCCGGCCTGAATACCAGAGAGTCTTTGGATTCCTGCGTTGGATGCTGTCTCTTCTTCCATGACATCAGGGGTATAAAAACATGCAGCCGACACCATTACACCAGCCTTTCTTGCTGTGCGGTGCCCAAAGCAGAAGCAGTTCGCAAGTGCCAGTCGCCCAACTCCTGAAATTTTCATTTTCGAGTTTCAGAACCGAAGTCTTAAAAAAAAAAAAAAGATAAATACCCCGTTGGGGATCTTTTTTTCTTTCTCCAACGGATGTCAGTAAAAGTTAACAACTGTCTTGCCTGTGGGAAGCAAATACCTCAAAGATTTTCATTCGTACTGCATTCCTTGCTTAGGCCCAGATCACAACGCCCCTCGCTGTCGGTTTTGTGCTTTGTTCAACCCCCCGAACTATCCGTCGTTGGGCTATCTTTGCAGCAAATTATTTTGGTACTCGGTATCAGTACTCCAAAATGGCTTCATTAAGCCATCCGACTACCGATCTTCTGAAAAAACATAAGGATAAAGACAGAGACGGACCGCATAAGTCCAAAACTGCCGACACTTCTGTTAAGCTAGTCGCCAGTCCGCCGGTACTCAGTGAGGCACTTTCACAGCTCCTGATACCCGCTACTTCAGATTCACAGGCCTCAACTGAGACCCATTCGGAGTCCAGTATGCCGTGAGATGCTTCTTCGACTATGGAACCTGTGGATGTCTCTACCTTGGATGGGTCCGGAGCCGCTGTGCAGGCACCGGCTTCAGGGTGTATTCAGGCCTATAGACTTGCATTTTAAACCAATGCCATCTTCTTCATCCAGGCCTAAAACTAGCACCAGGCCTAGAAAACCGACATCCAGACTGCATGCTCAGGCCCATATGCCTAAAAAACAAATGCTTAGAATGGCTGAAGACCTTATTACCTTAATTAGGGGAAGCCAGCCTTCCCCCTCTAAGAGACCTAGAACTGATTTTCCATCTGATTCTTCAGATCAGGAATCTGATATTTCTGTTCCTTCTGATTACCAGGATTTGCCCTTATCTGCCTATGAGGATTCTGATGCAGAGGATTCCATTCCCTCTGCTTCCCCTCCAGAAGATTTTTCTTTTAGTGAAACCTTGCACACTGTTAGGAGCATTTCCACTGGGAAAGCCAGGATTACTCTGACTCCAAAAAGAGGCTTAGGGAATTCTTACTCCTTCCTCAACACAGGCCTTTAGCTATCCCTCCTGTTCTCGACATTGTAGATGATGCTTTCTTGGAATCTAGTCTTTCCCCAGACACTTTACCTCCAGCTCCCAGAAAACCTGACAGGTATTACAGCGTACCTGACTCTCACAAGTTCATCTTCAAGAATCCTACTGCGGATCCAGAGACCATTTCCCAAGGACCAAAAGGCGTTAAGGCTACTTCTGCCAAAAATCCTACCCCTTCTGATAGAGATTCTAGAGACTTGGACAAATGGGGTAAGAAGGTATACACTTCTGCTACTTTGGCCATTAGGGCTTTAAATTGCCAGTTTCATATGTTGAAGTACCAGAGGTATATTATGGGACTACTTAAACAGAAAATTATGTTGATTCCTGACTGTGCTAAACACAAAGAATTGCAGGATTTAATGCATTCTGCAGAACAAGTTGGTAAACATACTTTGCAATGTGGTTTTGACTCTTTACAAGCGTCTTGCAGGGCTGCTGTCACTGGGTCTGTACTTGGAAGGCATGCTTGGCGTAAGGAGCAAAACTTGCCAGATCATCTTAAATCTAAATTACTGGATGCTCCCTTAAACCCAGACCGCCTGTTTGGCAACAAAGCAGAAGAAGTCCTGAAAAGGATGGAGGAAAAAGCTAAATCTATGCAAACTGTTAAAGATTTCCTACAAGTACAGCCTCCCAGATTTAGTAGGCATTGGCCTTCAAAGAATTAGTCCTTTCCAGTCTTCTTAGTCCAAACCCAGGAACAGCAGACCACCTAGGTTACAGTCTCAGGCTGCGCACAGGCCTAAGCAGTGGGGGGGCTCCCACTTCCAAAGCAGGGAGTAGTAAGCCACCCCCTTACGGAAAAATGGCACGACTTAACCTTAACCCTTCCAAGCCCTGCTCAACTGCCTGCTCCCTTAGGAGGAAAACTCGCCCTGCATGCAAAAAACTGGGAATTCATTACCTAGGACAAATGGGTTCTGAATATAGTTTCCCAAGGATACAGATTCCACTTCCACACTCTACCAGCCCCAAACGATTGGCCAGACCTACCCCCAAATCAGTGGGCGGAGACCCAACAGCAGGTTCTCTCTCTTCTAAGTATCAGGGCTATTCAACCTGTCCCAGCAGAACAAAGGGGAAATGTTTTTATTCAAGACTATTCCTGGTACCCAGAAAAGACTGCTCCTGGTGTCCTATCCTGGACCTCTCTATTCTAAACACCTTTCTGGTGATCCCAAAATTCAAAATGCTTACACTTCAACAGCTTCTTCCTATGCTAGGCAAAGATGCCTAGTTGGCAACCTTAGACTTAAAGGAAACTTACCTGCACATTCCAATAAGGGAATCTTACAGGAAATACCTAAGCTTCAGGGCAGGCTCCATGCACTATCAGTTCTCTGCACTTCCCTTTGGCTTATCTACTGCACCTAGGGTATTCACAAAGTGTCTAGCTCCAGCCATTGTATTTTGCAAGCAGAGAAATATTCAGATATACCCATACTTGGAGGACTGTCTGATTCAGGCAGAAAGCCAGGACTTGCTGTTACAACATCTGGCATTCGTAAAGAAACTTCTAACCTCACTGAGGTACACCATAAACAAAAATAAATCTCTCCTAGTACCCTCCCAACAGATTGTATTCCTGGGAGCAAGCTTGAACACAACTTTCCAGATGGCTTTCCTCACTCCGGAGAAACAAGTTTATTTGACAACCTACTTCAAACTATTGGCCATAAAGCCCCAGCTGTCTGCAAGGAAAATTCTGCAAGCCCTGGGGTTCATGGCCTCTTGCATTCTACTAATTCCATATGCAAGACTACATATGAGGAAACTACAGTGGTATCTAAAAAGCCTATGGTGTCAACATTCTCAGGACCTGGAATCAATGATTCCTATCATTCCTTGTATAAAGACAGTTCCTTTGGTGGATAGAGGCCTGCTACCACAACAAGGGGCTCCCTTTCACTGTACCCCCTGCCACCCAAACCCTAACAACAGACACATCAGACTATGCATGGGGGGCTCACTTGGCAGGGCAGTGCATTCAGGGCAAATGGAACCCGAGACAGATGCACTTGCATATCAACCAAAAAGAAATGTTGGCGTACAGAATTCCCTGACAGCCTTCAAAGACTGCACTCTTCCAGGACATCTATTGGTAAAGACAGACACCACCACAATTATGTGGTCCATAAACAAGCAGGGGGGAACCCACTCATACCCTCTCTGCAGACTAGCCATGGCTCTGGGGAACACAGCCTTGAGCTACCAAGTGCACCTACAAGCTCAATTCCTGCCAGGCAAGCTAAATTCACTGGCAGACGACATAAGCAGAACTCTCATGGACCCACACGAATGGAAACTGGAACCAAAAATATTCAACCTCTTGCGGAACAAATGGGGGACTCCAGAGACAGACCTGTTTGCCTTCCCCTCAGAGCTACCAATTGGACAAATTCTGCACAAAGACTCCCCACAGTCAAGCTTGGAAAGTGAATGCCCTGTCCTTTACCTGGGAAAGCCTCTCGGTTTATGCCTTCCCCCCTCTGCCTCTCCTCTTGAAGGTTCTGCTAAAGATCAAACAGGGAAAGCCAAGGACAATACTGATTGCACCAGACTGGCCACGCCAGCACTGGTGCCCCATCATGGCTGGAACCATGGCACCTGCCTCAGACCCCTTCCCTGTTGTCCCAGCAGGCGGGCCAGATTCTGCACCCTCAGCTTCACACTCTGAACCTTACAACCTTGCTAATTCCTTGAGCTGTCCAGTAGCATCCCTCAGTAAGCAGGTGCTAGATGTCATTCTGGAGGCAAGGAGGCCTAGTACTATAAAATCCTATGCTGAAAAGTGGAAAAGATACTGTTCCTGGAGCCAGACTCAGGCGATGGGCACAACGGTGCCCAGCTTACCTCATATTCTTCAGTACTTAACAGAAATGCTCCACAAGGGCCTGTCCCTCTCGTCAACTAAAATTCATGCCTCTGCCATTTCAGCACATTGTAATACTGAGCCACCCCTCTTCTCTCACCCCCTACTAAAACAATTCCTTAGAGGAGTCAAATATTTAAGACCCCCTCCCCAAGAGAACTCCCACTCCAGCCTGGGACCTTAACCTTTGTATTGGAAAAGCTCACCCCCCCCCCCCTTTGAGCCAGCTGCAACAGCAGAGTTGAAATTCCTTTCTTGGGAAACAGCCTTCCTTCTAGCCATCACTTCAGCAAGAAGAGTGTCTGAATTACAGGCTCTCATGGCAGTGGAACCCTTCATTATCTTCCATGCAGACAGGGTTTTCCTCAGGACCAATCCTTCCTTTATGCCCAGGGTGGTGTCTATTGTGGCCCTAAATCAGTCCATTCATTTGCTTACTTTTTTCCTTAATCCACAAAACAAAGGGGAACTAATACTGCACTCTCTGGACGTGCACAGACAACTTAGATTCTGTTTGGACAGGACTAAGCCTCTCAGAAAATCTGAACAGCTGCTAGCTGGCTTTGCTGCAGGGGCAGAGGGGAAGGCCATTTCAAAGCAAACCATTTCCAAATGGATAGCCCATTGCATTCATTTCTGCTACAAGCACCATGGAAAACCTACCCCAGAGGGGATAAGATCACATTCCACCAGGGCTGCATCTACCTCTGCAGTCTTTCTAAGAGGAGTCCCTACCAGGGACATCCTAGAAGCTGCTACCTGGAGCTCTGTACATACCTTCACCAAGTATTACCACATGCCTATTTTCTCTAAATCCAGGGCTGGTTTTGCCACTGCAGTCTTGCAGGGCTTAATAGCTGGCCCTAATGTTCTCTAACTTCCTCCTCCCTTTCTTAGCTTTGGGAATCAACCCACATGTGATGACTGCAGCAATGAAACGTGAAGAACATAGTACAGTTGTGTACACTTACCATAAATGTAGATGTTCGAGTGTATTCACTGTTGCAGTCCTGCTTACCCTCCCTCCACCCCCCTGACTTCTCTTGGCTCTGCCTTTCCTTCTTGTTTGGTATATTTAAGTTTTCTGGTGTATTTGCTTTTTGATGGAGGTGTACCATAACGGTTTACTATTGAAATTGCGAACATCACTCGGTCGACAGTCGTATGGTCGAACGCATAAGGTCGGAAACACAGATGTCGAAGACATTATAATCAATCGAGGAACAGTTTTAACATGGGTCGAGGTAGGGAAGATGGTTGTAGTAGGGAATAATACTGTGCACCTACCTCGACCCATGTTAAAACCGTTCCTCGATTGATTATAAAGTCTTCGACATCTGTGTTTCCGACCTTATGCGTTCGACCATACGACAGTCGACCGAGTGATGTTCGCAATTTCAATAGTAAACCGTACCATAACATATAATTGCTTCCCATTGTGGGGGCACCTGACATCTGGGGCATGAAAAACTGATGTAATGGTGTCGGCTGCATGTTTTTATACCCCTGATGACCTGACATCATGGAAGAAGAGACAGCATGATACGCAGGAATCCGAAGACTCTGGTATTCAGGCCGGCTGAGGGCTACCTGCAGGTAGATAACCCAAATGTGATGACTGCAACAGTGAATACACTCGAACATCTACATTTATGGTAAGTGTACACAACTGTACTTTCTCAGTTCATGTACTTCTTGTTTGTTTTTGTTTTTGTGTGTGTGGTTATAACCTCATTACTTAAAATTTAGTTGCATTTATACTAGACATTGTTTTACATCAAAAGTTTGCCCTCAGACTTTGCTTCTCTTGTCTTCTTGTAGCAACTTGTGAAAAAGGCATTATAGTCCTGTAAGTTCCATATCTTTGATGAAACCTGTTATTGACATGAAGTCCTTTTCTGTTGCTGTGTTTGACAGTAGTGTTAATGTGATACTTGTCAAGTACAGCAAAGTAGTTTTCTTTTCTCTTGTTTTCATTTCTTTTCTCCTTAACTAGTTGAGGTTCACTTTCATATTTTTATGACTATACAAACAAGAAGGCTTACATTTAACAATTTAGTTTATGAAAGACATTACTGAGACATGTTTTTCAGTAAGTGAGAGCATGTCTTCCCCTATTTTAAGTTAATACAGCATTTGTGGCACAAGAAAATAAATGTACCTGTCTTCTTTAGAAGACCGTCATTTCAGTGTTAGCCAAACGGTGTCATCTGAGAAGTAATTGTCTGCCAGTCGCCGTACCATCATACATACAAGAACCGCATTTAGGGATTGCTTAGGTGCAGTACGAATTAAATGACTTAGAGAAGCACATTATGTAAGTAGAGGCTGTGAGACGCTGGCTTCACAAGACATAGCATGTGTGCAAGAAACAGTGTAGTTCAAGTTCCAGTGGCTAGCCGAATCACTTGTAGCCATCGTACGGAATGGATTTTCCAGCAAGGTAAAGAGAGTATTTACAGGAAGGCATTGTTTAGTGTATGTTCTTTGTTATTCATAGTCTGTGTTTCGAGTAAGGCAGATTATATCCGTATCCAGTGCAAAATGCAGTGTCTGGGAATTAAAGGATTGTAGTAAAACCAGTTTGTGTTGATGTGTGACTTGGACTAATGAGCTGAGATTTTACAAGGCATTCTACAAGTCAGTAAACCAATGGAAAGTATTAGCCTTTGAGAATGATGCCTGCACGCTTATATCTTTCCTCCTAAACGATAAGCTAAAGAAGGAGCCATTAATATTGCAGGAAATTAGAACACAGCACTGGTATGGGGTAGGTTATGTAGGCAGAGTACCAGCGTATCTTCACCTGGTGTGCCATAAATGAGACTTGATCAATGTAAGGAAGAACTGTAGTTGAAGATATTCAAAGACAACTAGTCAGACCCCAGTAGCAGATCTAGAAATGTGCACAATGTGCATACTTAGCCTGATAAATCAGTTATGTATGTTTGGGGCAGGCCCTCAGGCATTTGTCCTGTAACATATTCTGAATTGATAAAATGGCATAAGGCTGTGTGTTTTTTTTCCCACACCAGGTACTTGAATACTTGTTCCAGTTCTGAAGCTATAAAGCTTCACGGGGGATGGAGGGGAAGGTGCTGCACTCCAGAGATGCCATCTTTTGTATGCATCATTAAACCAAGGTCAGAATGATGGTGACTCTACTTCTGTATGAGATGTTTTTGAGTACATGTTCTAATAGTGACATTGGGGTGGGTGGTTGCTGCACTCCTGGACTACCATCCTTTAAATGAGACAGTAAGTTGAAATTCAAAACCTTTGGGTTCTGACCCCACAATGCTTAAATAATGTCTCAGTACTGATCCTAGAATGCAGGATAAGAGGATGCTGCACTTGGAGATACCTTCTTTTGGATGATAAGATACTAAACAGTGGTCCAGTCTACCTGAATTGGTAGTAGGTCACCCAGATGTTAAATATGATGCTCCTTAAAAAAGAGCACAGGATTTTTATTGAAACAGAAATTATACCTTGACTTATTGCAATAAAGCATCATTTGTCTTAGTATGATTTTATCAGAATCAATTCTTTATACTTCATCTTGCTTTCACAAACTCTGGATGAATTAATTTGTTTCCTTACATTCTTATGTTCTTATAACAACACTTCAACCCAGATTCCCCACTCTCACAACTATATTATCCCATTCTAGTAATCCATCAAACCTGTGTCTTTTATTAAACTCAACATTGAATTTTCATTGATACTTATTAAAACTCCTGATATGCATCATCTTTGCCACTACAACTTAAACTGTTAATCCAAAAAGGGGGAAAAAAGAGACCAAATGCATTCTCCGCCATAGCCTACAGAGAAACAAACCCTTCCCTCCTTGCTTATAAAACATGTCACCCCATACTTGAAGTTTCCAATAGTCCATCCTCTGTATGAAATCCCACAGGTTTCCTTCAACTTGTAATAACTTTCTTTCAGAAATGCCATTCTGATGCACTTGTTGTTTTAATCCTTCAAATTATTGTCCTAAAGCAAATCTCTCATAACCTGTGTTACTATTTTAGTCATTTAGGTTGCTGTTATAATCCCTTATTCATCTTATTTTCTTTAAATAAATCTAACCCCCTTCCTACATAGCTAGCACAGTAACTTCAGTGTTTGTTTTACTTCTCTATAGTTTTATACATATATAAGAAGAACCCCTCCTCCACCCCCTAAAAAAACCCTAAACTTAACCATTTCACGTTCACATTTTTCAGGGTACTCCTACATACAAGGCTTAAGCCAAAAAGCTTGATATTAATAAATGCACTTTTTTCATAAACATTAAATAAATTTCTCTCATATATTTACAGTTAGCTTCATCTTCCCTGCCACTCTTCCTCATATCAAATGAACTGATACCTTACCCCCTAAATTTAATACCTTCATCTTCCGTACCTTTCTCTGCTACAAGTAGTTCCTTCTAACTCTGCTATCCTTCCAAAATCTTTGCTACAACCTGGAAGCCACAGTCACCCATACTCTCAATTAGTGCCCCATAAAACTGTTATAACCCTTCTTTATTCTTGCCACGCAACAGCATGTCATCTGCATAACCTAATACTAAAGGGGAAGGAATCCTTCATTGCACACCCTCCAACCAGTCACAGATCACTGTACCATACACCTTGTTTGTTATTGTTTGTGTTTGCTTTGAATGTTGACTAGGGACATCCAGTGAGGAAGCTGCCATTTTCATTAGAGTCCTGTAGAGAAAAAACTTAGCATTAAAGGCACATTATGGTATAGAATACAGTAATATTCAGAACAGGATAAGTCAAGACAGTGGTATATATTGTTTATGAGCGTCAGTGCAAATTTAATGTATTAATGGTTGCAAAGTCTATTTGCTAACACAAAGATGAGATTTATGCATATGTGCCAGATGGTAGCAACTGAGTAAAAACTACCTTAACACATAACTATGGCCAACAGCTAAAATAAAAAAGGTCAATAAACTGAATTAAAATTGAATAATAATACAATGGCTTCCAAATAGTTAATGAGTTTATGCATTTTGTGGATGAATCTAAACTAAAGGATATTTTCTTCTGACTAATTTCTAGTACAGGGTGAATCCAGTAAAGAGGGTGAGAGATTCTTAAATTTCTACAGTATATATACTAAGTGTTCAGGGATAGAACACCTATAAACATACCTCTCAATCTGGAAACATCAAAAATCTGGACAAGGCCCATGAAAAATGGGTACAAATCTGTACTCTGATTAATGTAAAATTTGCATACATAATTACGTAACCCCGCCCACTCCAATGGAATTGTGGGATGCCAACTTTCAAACGCAAACTGAAGAACAGACAACCAAAATATAGCACCAGAGTACCCCTGCAGCCATTCCAGTGTCCCATTACCTGGCTGTTTCACCCCATTTACCATAAACACTAATGTGTGCATGCATACTGCTTTACTTCTACAATGATTATTTGGATTTTATTTTTTGCATTTTATAGCATAATGCACAAACACTAATAAATATCTGCTAAACAAAGCAATACTGTCTCACAATGAAAATAGACTTGGCATTAAAACTTCTCTGCCCTTGAAACTCACATTCATTGAAAGAACATTGAAACCCACACCACATCAAAGAAAATGCATCTGGCCAGTGGTGGATAAAGATTACCTTTGAGCTGTTTTCAAATCATAGACCAGTTGCACACAAAACAAGAAACATACATGCATTCCTTGATACACCTTCCTGACTTTATTAAATTATATTCCTTGTATAGTACAGCACACTTGTTAGACTTAAGTCAGAGTGCATTTTAAATTTATTGTTTGAACATTTTTCCAGTAGGCAGTGAAACAAAATGCATGGACCAATAATGACAAAACTGCCCAGTTCAGAACATTTCCATCATAAAAGTCTACTTACACACACACACACACAATATATATATATATATATATATATATATATATATATATATATCTATGGGTCTACCTGAGATGGTCGACAGGCCATATGATCGACACTCATTTGGTCGACACCCCCCCCTCCCCAACTATATATATCAACTCCAGGGTCGCACAACATTGGGGAGGGGGGCAAATCTGCTTGTCGACCAAATGAACTGTCGATCATTATATATATATATATATATATATATATATATATATATCTATCATTATGTCGATGTGCATTTGCGGCTATGAAGTATTCGAACATCAGATGTTCGAATACTTCATATTACGGCAGGTGACATGAGCGAAGGTTTGCATTGCGAATGAACTGTGCATTCGCAATTCTAACTTTCGGTCATGGGAGGGGATCGCGGTACAGTGTGGTTAGGGAAATGCATCCCTTTCCTCACTGTAGTGCGATCTTGGAGTTGGAATATTAAGTTAGGGGGTGTGGGGGTGCAGGCGCAGCCCCCCTGCATAACTGTTTGTTTGGTTAGGTAGGTAGGTGATGATGGGAAGGGTGGGCATGCTGTGTATCGCCGTAAATGTCGCAAGCGACATTTTCGACAATACACCCTTGTTTTCGAGTTTACTATTATTCGAAAATGTTCATTTTCGATGCATAAATTCAAAAATAAAGACATTATTTATTTTTACTTTCGAATTTATGATAGTAAACCATATATATATATATATATATATATATATATATATATATATATATATATATAAATGACAGTTGTGTAAGCCATAGGCATCTTGCACAGCTTCTCACACTTATTTTCAATTTTATGGGGGGGGGGCAAAAGGCCAAAAACCAGGGACACATTTTAAACATTGCTTGTATAATTTTGGAAAGTTGCTAGAATAAAATGCTGTGTTACCACCATGCATTTCACTGCGAAGTCTTGGACCCAGGACCCTGTGCACTACAGTCAGAGCAACATACCAGTATACCAAATCAGTTTCCTGAAAAACAGGAAGACTGAAATTTAAATGACTATTATTTAGTGAATTCACTTCTCATTTCTCACCATAGCTCTCAACGTCTTAGCACAAAAAACCTGGACAAAGCCAATAATGGGGGAATACAGCCCCAAAATAGGGACGGATTTCAAATACTGATCTTATAAACTTAGAAAATTTCTAGAATAAAAGGTTTTGTGTTACCATTTATTTTCTGAAGAAGAATATGTAGTCTGAAATTCAAATGCCTGTCATTATTTAGTGAATTCAGTCCTTCAGTGATTTGCCACAAAAATCCTGAAAACCAAAGATTTAATGAGGAACAGAACAAAACTATGAGGCATAAATTCACAAGTGGTGGCAACTAGGGACTTTACGCTCTTTTTAACTATACCCAAGGTACAGGGTTTGAGCCTGAGTACCTCCAGATGTATTTGCTTGGGGGCATTTACACACACACACACACACACACACACACACACACACACACCCTTTCATAAATACCCATGCAACTTTGAAAATACAGAGCCGGAAATCCAATCAAACACAGCAGCCAGCCTCCAAAAATACACAGCAGATAACTAGATGAAAATACCTTCTCCAAGTTCTATATTGTTTAGCTCTGCAGTACCATACCCACACTATACTTCCCACTCGCAGACAGCCAGAAATCCATTCAAACAGTAGCAGCCAGTCGGAAATGTGTGCATGTTAGCCCTTGAGCTCAATGCTGACAGAGCTCAGCTCAAAAGTGAAAGAAAAAAAAAAAAAAAAAAAAAAAAAGCTGGGAAAAAATCGTAAATGAAAGTGTGCCAATCGGGAATTGTGGCACCCCATTATTTGTACCTAAAACTCGATAAAAAACAAGTAATTTGGTATGGTTGGGAGGTATGCCTATAAACATGACCAGTAAATTGATAAGCTTACTAGATTTGCAAAGGGTTAACAAGGAACTAGTAGTACATATGCACTAGGAATTAAATTTACATAATTAGCTGTTGCACGGACACTAAAGGTGCCTGTTTTCAATAACAAGTCACAGGCCCTGAGTCACACGACATTAGAAGTTTCATTGTACCTGTATCTTTTTTTTTTTTTTCGTGGGAGCTCTTAAAGGCCATCTTTTCAGGAATATAGCTGAAAACAGGCATTAGCTTGTTCCAGGGTTTGTCAGTATTCACTGAAAGAGTCTCCATCCTTGTTCATGGAATTTATACCAATTTTTCATAGAAGTCATAAATACTATGTATTGTGATGTACAGGTACGCTCTACCTTTTCAGTATTAGCCAGAGCAGGCTAACACTTGTCAGAAGTGGTAGATCTATGGACTAAACTTGATTTTTCAGCCATGAACTTTCATTTTATTTTTTTGCTTAATATCTGTAAAGTAGTGGTGATATATGTAGAGTATTTGGCTGTAGCAGAATTCTAAATGCTTCTAATACCTTCTGTGTGCTGACCTCACCTATCGCATTTAAATCCCTGGTTCCACCTTTTTCTTTATCTCCACCCCCTCATCAAATTTAATCTCAAAATCTTAGAAACACTTTATTCGTTAAGTTCCCAAAAACCTTGAAAAGCTGTTACCAAAAATATAATCTTTTTTTTTTTTTAAACATTTTTATTAAGATTTTACAACAATAAATTTTGTTTACAGACATTCATAAAAGAAATAACTTGCAATTCAAAAACAAAAATATAATCTTGTGTTTTTAGCTAACTCACTAGTGTGTTCGCTGTTGTTTTATTCAACTAACGACTCCATTCATATTTATTTCCCTAATTTAAAATCACTTTCTTGATTTCCAGCTCCTCTATTTGCCAAATCATAGTCAAATTTCTACCAGCAAAATATCTTTTTAAAAATGATAAAGGCCTAACCACTTCAAAAAATCCTGCCTAAACTTAGGTGGCAAAGGGGTATAACAGTTCACAGTTTGTATTTTTTTTTCTGCTTTAAGATTTTATTTGAAGCTGTATCCCTTCTTTTAGTAATACACATACCCATCTCACATGACAAGGTTCTTCTGTTTTATTTATTTTGTTTTATTGTATTTGAAATTTTATCCCTTCTTATGGTAGCACTCACACCCATCGTATCTCTCAACCTGGAAACATCAAAAATCTCGATGAAGCCCCAAGAAAAGTAGGTGCAACTAGCCAAAAATCTGCATGGTGATTAACATAAAGTTTGAATATATAATTATGTAACCCCATCCACTCCATTGGAATTGAGATACCAGCATTCAAAGGCAAATTGAAGAACAGACAAAATATTAAACACAGAATATAACCAGAATAGTGTTTTATTTAAACATTTGAACATGTATCAAACTTTGAACTCGTATAAAAGTAAAATACAGTTGTTTTTTATAAAATTAAAATTGACTGCATTGAATCGAGAGAGATGTTAAAAGCTGACAAGCAGCAGCAGACCCATGCAGAAAATCAGAAAAAAGGTGGGGTTGATGATGATGATTTAATTCCAGTCAAGCTTGCATTGTACTAGTTAGCCAACAGGTTCATAGTTATTAGGTATCTTCTTCAAAGGAGGACATTCTCAGGACTGCAGCATCCACCCCTTTTAAAAGTACAACACAGTACAGTGTCAGCAATCCGTCTACATACTGTGGGAGTAGAACCCACAGCCTGCTGCATCAAAAGTAAGTGTACTACCCGTTGTGCTACTAACAAAGCAACCAGACTTGGCACAAGCAGTACTAAGCTTCTCTTCCCCCGAAGCTGTCAGCTCCTTGTAAAATCCACTTGACACTCAACTATATCTCTCAACTTTGCAGCACAAGAAATCTGGAAAAAGACAACATTTATTTGGGGGGACAAAGACCCAAAAACAAGGGACACATTTTAAACATTGCTTGTATAATCTTGGAAAGTTGCTAGAATAAAATGTTTTGTGTTACCATGTGTTTCCTGAAAGATAGGAAGACTGCCAGGGTAGCCCTCAGTTGGCCCGAATACCAGAGGCGTAATATTTCTGCATCGGTTGCTGTTGCTCTAGGACTGACGTCAGGTCGTCAGTGTTATAAATTAAGGCAGCCAACGCCATTACACCATTCTTTCTTGCTGAGAAGCCCGAAGCAGTTTGCACAGTGCCAGTCAGCCGCTACCTGAGTTTTTCTTTTCCAAATTGAAGTTGAAGCCTTCTAAAGCTAAGTACCCCATTGGGGATCTTTTTTTCTTGCTCTGACAGATGTCAGAAAAAGTTAACCATTGTCTCACCTGTGGAAAGCAAATACCACGCCGAGATTTTCATTCTTACTGCGTCACTTGCTTTGGCCCAGACCACAATGTCCTCTGCTTTCGCTTTTGTGCTTTGTTCAATGCCAGAACTATACATCGTCGGGCCCTTATTGTAGCTAGATATTTTTGCTCTCACTCCTCAAATTCCGATATGGCTTCGGTAAGCCATCTGACAGAGACAGACCACAGTGAGGCACTTTCGGAGCCCCTGAAGCCCGCTTCTGTGGATTTGCAGGCTGCTACCAAGACCCTTTCGTAGTCTGGTATGCTGCGAGACTCTTCGACTAAGGATCCTGCGGATGTCTCTACCTTGGATGGGTCCAGAGCCGCTGAGCAGGCACCAGATTCTGAGGAAGTACTTTGCACTACCGATTCTTAACACAGACCGACGACCTCTTTTGCATCTACCATTCTTTCAAAAACTACTGACTTTCTAAGGCCCAGGGTACGAACCACACCCAAGAAACCAACTACCCAATCTCAGGCACCTGCTTCCTTGCCTCAGTCACAGATGCTTAAAATGGCGGAAGACCTTATAATGCTTATCAGAGGGAAGCCAGGCTACCCCTTCCAAAAGAAAAAAAGATTTGTCCCCAGTAGTTTTATCAGAACAGGAGTCCAATGACTCTGATGCATCTGAATATGAAGAAATGCAACCCCTCTCACCTTATGAGGATTCTGATGCAGAGGAATTCATTCCTTCAGCCTCTCCATCTGAGGACTTTTCCTTTGGGGAAACCCTACATACCTTAAGGGAGCATTTCCAGTGGAAATGTCAGGACTACCCTCAGTCAAAAAAGAGACTCAGGGAATTCTTAGATCTTCCCCAGCACAGACCTCTGGCCATTCCTCCTGTCCTGGATGTTGTGGTTGATGTTTTCATGGAATCCAGTTTGACTCCTGACACCCTCCCTCCTGCTCACAAGAAACCAGACAGGTACTATAGAGTCCCTGACTCTCACAAATTTCTTTTCAAAAATCCAACTGCTGACCCCGAGGTTATCTCTTAAGGACCTAAAGGAATTAAAGCAACTTCTGCTAAGAATCCCACCCCCTCAGATACGGATTCCTGAGCATTAGACAGATGGGATAAAAAAGTATACACCTCTGTTACTCTTGCTATTAAAACACTAAATTGTCAGTTCCATATGCTGAAATATCAGCAACATACCATGGAACTCCTCAAACAAAAAATATCTTCTTTCCCTGCTTGTGCAGAAAATAAAGAGTTACAAGAGTTAATGCGTTCTGCAAGTCAAGTAACTAAGCACACCTTACAATGTATTTTGATGCCCTAGAAGCATCTTGCAGGGCAGCAGTCACTGATTCAGTCCTTAGAAGGCATGCTTGGCTAAAGGAACAGCCCTTGTCAGACCATGTCACATCCAAATTATTGGACACACTACTGCACAAAGACAATTTATTTGACAGATGAAGTCCTAAAAAAGATGGAATAAAAAGCTAAATCTATGCAGACAGTTAAAGACTTCTTGCAGGTCCAGCCACCGAGGTTCAGGGGGCATTGTCCCTCCAAGCACTGCTCCTTTTCTGCCCCCTCCAGGTCAGCTCAGCCCAGACCCTGGAGATGCAGGCCCCCCCAGACAGCAGCCCCAGAGAATGCAGAGATCTAAGTAATGGAGTTCCTCCTCTTCAAAACCAGGGAGTACTAAGCCACCCACTCATGGTAAGAACTCACCATGACTTAACACTTCCACCCCCTCCCTCTGCCCACCCGCTCTTGCCCAAGGAGGAAAACTCTCCTTCCACACAAGCACCTGGGCCACCATTACCAACGACCACTGGGTCCTCTACATAGTGTCCCAGGGATACAAATTTTATTTCCACACTCTACCAACCCAAAATAGGGTTCCCAGAGCTTCCCCCAAATCAGTGGGCAGAGGCCAGAAAGCAAGTATTTTCTCTGCTCTCTATGAGGACAATAGAGCATGTTCCTGCAGAACAGGTAGGCCAAGGTTTCTACTCCAGACTATTCCTGGTACCCAGAAAAGAGGGCACCTGGCGCCCCATCCTCGATCTATCCATTCTAAACATTTTCCTGGTGATACTAAAATTTAAAAATCTCACCCTCCAGCAACTTCTACCTGTGCTCTCCAAGGATGCTGGGTTAGCCACCCTAGACCTAAAAGAGGCCTACCTACACATCCCAGTCAGGGAATCTTGCAGGAAATATTTACGTTTCAGGGCAGGATCACTGCACTTTCAGCTCTCTGCACTTCCCTTTGGCTTATCCACTGCTCTCAGAGTTTTCACAAAATGCCTGGCTCCCGCCATTGCTTTTTGCAGACAAAGAAATATTCAAATTTACCCATACTTAGATGACTGTCTGATTCAAGCAGACATTCAGGAAAAGCTTCTAAAGCACCTGACCTTTGTAAAGGACTTACTAATCTCCATGGGGTATACTATCAACGAAAAGAAATCCAAACTAGTACCCACGTAAAAGATTGTAATCCTGGGAGCAAGCCTGGACACGGCATCCCAGATGGCATTCTTTACACCAGAAAAACAAACCCACCTGACAACCTACTTCTTTCAACGAGCCACCAGACCCCACATATCCGCAAGGAGAATCCTGCAAGCTCTGGGGTTCATGGCTTCTTGCATTCTACTCATTCCCTATGGCAGGCTGCATATGAGGAAACTACAGTGGTACCTAAAAAGCCTTTGGTATCAGCATTCCCAAGACCTGGAAACTCTTATACCAGTGATGCCTTGTTTAAGGAAAGATTTTCTTTGGTGGGCAGCAGTAAGCTACCACAACAAGGGACTACCCTTCTCACAACCCCATGCAGCCCAGACCCTCACCACAGATGCATCGGACTATGCCTGGGGGGCACACCTGGATGGCAGGTGCATTCAGGGCCAATGGAGCCCAAACCAAATACATCTGCACATCAACCAAAAAGAGATGTTAGCTGTTGGAAAACTCTGACAGCCTTCAGACCCCTACTCTCCCCAGGGCCTCTACTGATCAAAACAGACAACACCACTGTGATGTGGTATATCAACAAGCAGGGAGGGAGTCACTCATACCCTCTGTGCAGGCTCGCCATTACCCTTTGGGCACATGGCCTCAGCCATGCAGCTACACCTGTTAACACAATTCCTGCCAGGCTCTCTCAGCTATCTGGCAGACAACTTAAGCAGAAATCTGCTGGACCCACATGAGTGGCAGTTAGACCAAAGAACCTTCACCCTTGTAACCTAGAAATGGGGCACCCCAAAGGTCGAACTCTTTGCTTCCCACTCCAACCATCAGCTCAGCAAATTTTTTCACCAGGGAACCTCACAGCAAGGCCTAGAAAATGGATGCTCTATCCTTCCAGTGGGTCTACCTCTTGGTCTATGCATTCCCCCCTTTACTGCTCATTACAAGTGTACTGCTCAAAATAAGGGAGGAAAAACCAAGGACAATCCTGATTGCCCCAGACTGGTCATGCCAGCTTTGGTACGCTCTGCTGCACAACCTGTCCCCACTGCCAACATGGCATCTCCCTCAGATCCCAACAATCCTGACCAAGAGGAGTGGAGAATTCATGCTTCCCCAATTGCAGACCCCCAGTCTGGTAGCCTGGCTTATTCCCTGACCACTGCACAAGCTGCCAATCTAAGCAAACAAGTTCTAGATGTTATACGTGAGGCCAGATGCCCTAGCACTAGAAAGTCTTATGCTGACAAGTGGAAAAGGTTTTGCACCTGGATACAGGCTAAGGGAGCTGGACCTGCACAGCCCTCCCTACCTCTCATCCTGGATTACCTGGCTGACTTACTGCACAGGGGTCTATCCTTCTTTTCCATTAAAATTCATGCATCTGCCATGCCTCTGCTCATTTCAACACAGAGCCACCTCTTTTCTCCCACCCTCTCATTAGACTGTTGCTAAGAGGGGCTAACAACTAGAAGGCCACCCAGAAGAGCACCTACCCCAGCTTGGGTCCTTAACCTTGTGTTGGAAAAGCTCACCCTGCCCCCCTTTGAACCACCAGCATCAGCAGAATTAAAGTTCCTCTCTTGGAAGACAGCCTTATTTCTGGCCATCACTACAGCTAGAAGAGTATCCGAACTACAAGCACTAATGGCTGTAGAGCCCTTCATCATTTTCCTTGCTGACAGGGTCTCCCTTAGGACTAACCCATCCTTCATGCCAAAAGTGGTTCCAGTGTGGCTCTCAACCTATCCATTCATTCGCCCACCTTTTTCCCTAACTTACAAAACAAGGGAAAAGTATTCTGCACTATCTAGATGTGCACAGACAGCTCAGATTCTACCTAGACAGGACTAAATCATTTAGAAAGACTGATCAATTGTTAGTCAGCTTTGCTGCTGGAGCAAAGGGCAAGGCCATATCCAAACAAACCATTTCCAAATGGATAGCACACTGCATCCATTTCTGCTACAAGCAGCACAGGAAACCTCCCCCAAGGGGGTCAGGACTCATTCTACCAGAGCAGCCTCCACCTCTGCAGTTTTCCTCAAGGGGTTCCCACCAGGGATATCCTGGAGGCTGCAACATGGACATCTGTTCATACCGTCACCAAGCATTACCACCTGCCTATCTTCTCCAAATCCAGGGCAGGCTTTGCCACAGCAGTCTTGCAGGGCATCCTAGCCAGCCCCGAGTCTTCTTGACTGCCTCCACCCTTTTTTTCAGCTTTGGGAATCAACCCAGATGTGATGACTGCAACAATGAAACACAAAGAACATAGTACAGGTGTGTACACTTACCATAAATGTAGATGTTCGAGTGTATTCACTTTTGCAGTCCTGGTGTCCCTCCCTCCATCCCCCTTGTGTGTCTCTCTCTCCCCCCTTACAAGGATATTTTGGTATTTACTTTCTACTGGTGGTATTCTTCCACCATAACCTAGCTCCATCTTGGGGGCTCCTGACAGGGCAAGAAAAACTAATGTAATGGCGTTGGCTTCCTTAATTTATAACACAGATGACCTGACGTCAGTCCTGGAGCGACGGCAACCGATGCAGAAATGCTATGCTTCTGGTATTCGGGCCAACTGAGGGCTACCCTGGCAGTGATAAGACAAATGTGATGACTGCAACAGTGAATACACTCGAACATCTACATTTATGCTAAGTGTACACAACTTTACTTTTTGTGTACATTTCTTTACCCTTTTTTCTTCCTTTTACTGGATGTAGGTCCAGTAGTCCCTACTCTATTTTTACTTACAGCAAATGTCTGTGATCTGCTTATAAGATTCTTGGATCTCTGCAGTTTCCTTTTCTGTGACTTTGCAGACAGTTTCCCTGCCTTTTCATTATTTCCTACTATAATTCAACATGGCGTTTGTCTGTTTTTCAATAACTGTAATGTTCACCATATCAGTTATTTTTATTCCCGTATTTTGTAAATATTTTTTTGTGTGTTTAACTTTAAAATGGCTTTATCCCCATAGTATTCTCAAAATCATTTTGGTGTAGTACATGCTAAAGCCATGCTGATCCAAATAGCATGCACTGATTCAGTTGTCTCATGTGGTACTAAATATATGTTTTTAATGAGTTATCCAAAATCTAATTTGGTAAATTCCAAAATTTCCCATCCCTGTCAAACATCACAGATAGTCTACAGTCCGTTGTAAAGATGACTGCATTTCACAAAATATTGCACTTCGTGAATTATATAGTTGTCCAAAATGTATTTTGTGCTACAGTCTGAAATGTGTTTTTGTTGATCCAGCCTATAATATTTCAGACTTGTAAACTGTTTGGAATAAACATTTTAATTTTGAAAGCAAATGTCCTGTGTAATTCCCTTGGTATATTTTGCAAGTGCTCTGACTTATTTTATTTATGCTCTGAAAGGAACAATCATTTGCTCTCCAAGGTAGTCCTGTCCAGATGGCTTTTTCCTTCATCTAAAAGACAAAATTTCAGCTCAGAATACCTGACTGCTGGTATCCCTGGCATTTACTCTAGATTCAGATTCTGTGCCACCTCCACTGTATGTACGGCCTTTTTCTTAGCGTTTTTCAACTCTTACATAGAAGATTCCATCATCTTCATCTTGTGGTAAATGCTGCACATTGAGATCAATGCTACCTTATCCTCTTCCATAATCTTATTAATAATCTTTGTCCATGGATTTTTGGCAGTTCCCATTGGATTATCACAACCCATACTTAGTTTGTCTAGAATCTGCTTTGCTTATCTGCTGCCTTCAGACTTGGTGATGCACCTCTCTCCATTAGCACCACCTACTCCCTCTCCTCAGTCATTGTGGTAGGCAAAATAGAATAGATTTTCAGTTAGAAAAGTGCCCAACACTGCCCTTCCTCAAATGAGTACAAGAGATTTCCCATTATCTTCCTACAGTGTAGCTTGTCTCTGTATATACCACCGTGAGTTTCCCCTGAAAAAGAACTGTAAACCTAGTGGATAGTGGAGCTGATGTGGTCAACTAAAAATAAGGAAGTCACTATGAACTGGTGAGGAATTTAACAGAGCATGGATACAGAAAAAGATCTGCTTGATTTAATTTGATCCTTTCCAGTCAGTGTAACTGGTGGACTGGTCACCTTGATGCCTTTTCTCACAGTGGCAATAACATTATTTGCTAACTCTAGTTTCTCCTTTACTCCAGAAGTCCTTGCTTCCCCTGAGGAACTCCATATGTCATTGCCACCATTGAGTGTTTCATCGTCTCTGCACTTCTCTTGAGCTTGAAATAGTGGTTCGACATTTATTACCTTTAAACCTGTTTAAATTTTCTCAAAGTCATCTTATTGTTAAAAGCTAAATCACTTAGGTTTCTCTTCAATCCCAGATGTTCTTTCCCTCCCTGAGTATTCACCAAATGCATGGCTCCCATTGCAGGCCACATGTTTATTAGGAGTAAGAATCTTTCCTCACGTAGATGACTGGCTCTTTGTGGTGCCCTCTATAGGAAGACCTGTTACAGTAAAGGAATATTTGCTCCATCTGTCCTATCCTTTGGGTTCACTGTCAGTCTAGCAGTCTTAACTATTATGGACTGCGACAGATCCAGCTATCAGCTGCCAGTTAAACATGGTGAACCAGAAAGTCTGACTGCAACTGGATAGGATATCCACTATTGATGTTCTTCATGTTTCACTGTTGCAGTCATCACTTGTGGGTTATCCCTGCTGGGTAGCCTCGGCTGGCCCGAATACCAGAGTAAAGAGTATTCCTCCTGCATCGGGTGCCGGTCGCCTGAGACTGACGTTGGGTCGCCAGAGCTATAAAGGGAGGCAGCCAACACCATTACATCAGTCTTTCTTGCAGTGGATCCCAAAGCAGAAGCTGTTTGTGAGTGTGCCATTGCCAGAGTGAAGAAGAAAATCTACTAAAGCTAAGTGCCCCATTGGGGATCTTTTTCTTACACTTAACCAATGTCCGAAAAAGTAAATAATTGCCTCCGCTGTGGAAAGCAAATACCACACAGAGACTTCCATAAGTTGTGTGTGACTTGTTTAGGCTCAGACCTCAACATCTCTGGATGTCGGTTCTGTGCTTTATTTAATGCTAGGACCATCTGTAGAAGAGATAAATTTGTAGCCAGGCATTTCAGGAAGGCTAGTTGCCAGCACAAAATGGCATCTGTTGGTCAATCTACAGTGGAAATCCTTAAAAAGAGAAAAGATAAGAAAAGGGATAGACCACAGAAGGTTAGGCCCACAAACAACACAAACCAAAAGACAAGTAACCTACCTTCCATTAGCACAGCGGAACACAGTGAGGCACCTACGCATCCCCTGATGACAGCTGTACAGCCACTGCAGACCTCTACTGAGACCATTTTTGGAGTCTGGTACGTCGCCGGAACAGGCTTCTCCTTCCGAAATGTTAGTAGTCAGCCCCGTGGTTGGGTCCGGAGCAACTTTGCTGGCACCAGCATCCAAGGAGGCCTTTTGGATGACCGACGCCAGACAAAAATCCACAGCCACACCACCAGCCAAAACCATACCTGGGCCCATTGAATGTCTCAGGCTTAAAAGCAAGGCCACTCCTATGAAAACTCATTCCTCTATGCTCAGTCAACCACTACCTCCCACCCAACCTACTCAGTCACAGCAGTTACTTAGGATGGCCAAGGATTTAATCGCTCTCATCAGAGGAAACCAGTCTGCTCAGGCTACTCCAGCCAAGAGGAAAAGGAACCTTTCTCCAGAGGTACTTTCAGAGCCAGAGTCTGAGTACTCAGAATTTCTGGACTCAGATGCTGAACAACAGCCCCTGACAGCTTTCAAGGATTCTGATCCTGAAGAATCCATCCCTTCTGCATCCCCTCCCGAGGACCTCTCATTTGGGGAGACCTTAAATACCCTTAGGGAGCATTTCCATTGGGAAGCTCAGGACTACCCCCCAATCGAAGAAGAGATTAAGAGAGTTCCTGTACTTACCACAGCACAAACCCTTAGCCATCCCTCCCATTCCTGATGTGGTGGAGGATGTCTTCCTGAAGTCTGGTCTCACACCTGATGCCCTCCCTCCTGCACCCAGAAAGCCTGATAGATGTTTTAGGGTGCCAGATACCCATAAGTATTTATTTAAGAACCCTGCATCCGACCCAGAGGTCATCACTCAGGGACCCAAGGGGCCTAGGACCAGTTCCTCCAAAAACCCAATACCCTCTGACAAGGAGAGCAGGGCCTTGGACTGATGGGGCAAAAAGGTATACCTCAGCTACCCTTGCAATTAGAGCCCTCAACTGCCAGTTCCATATGCTAAAATAGCAGAACACACTGGAATTATTAAAGCAGAATATTTTCTCCTTACCAGACAGTGCTACTGCCAGAGAACTAGGAGATGTGATGCACTCCAGCTCTCAAGTGGCAAAACATTCCCTGTATTGTGGATTTGATACTCTAGAAGCCTCTAGCAGGGCTGCTGTTTCTGGGTCAGTCATCAGGAGACATGCATGGTTGAGAGAGCAGAGAGCAACCTTTGCCCAATCACATAAAATCAAAACTTCTGGATACCCCCTTGGATAGGGAACAGTTGTTCAGCCCTAAAGCAGAGGAGGTGGGAGGATGACATAATGGTTAAGGTGTTTACCTTAAAGATACAAGATGCAGGGTTTGATTCTCACATTGGGTAACTGGCTAGGCTTCAAATGGCCCAAAAGGGCAGTTAGCCTAGTACTAACCTATGAGGTGATCAGGAAAATGGAGGATAAGTCCAAGTCCATGAAGGCGGTCAAAGGCTTCCTACAGGTTCAGCCCCCACCCCCCCAATTTAGTAGGAACTTTCCCACCAAACACTGGTCCTTTCCTGCCCAGACCAAAACTGTGCAAAGAAAAGGACGCAGAGATAGGCCCTCCAGACAACAGCACCAAAGCCAGCAGAGGCCTAGACAGTGAATCTCCACCACTCCTAGGCGAGGTAGTTCTAAGTCCATTCCCTACCCCAAGGACTCACAATGACTCCTCCTCTCCCCTCTGCCCCCCACATCCCACCCCCAGGCTAGGAGGAAGGTTATCCCTATTCTTACACATGTGTAAAACCATCACAGCAGATCAGTGGGTCCTAAAAATCATTTTCCAGGGATACAGATTCAAAGAGAGCTCAGGCTTATCAGGTTACCCAGATATAACAGCCAGTCAGAGAACAGTGTCCCTCTGCCAAATTCAAAATCTCTGTGCACAGGAGGCAGTGGAGCCATTTCCAAAGGAACAAGTGGGAAAAGGTTTTTACTTAAGGTTATTCCTAGTGCCCAGAAATGAGGGCACCTGACATCCTATTCTAGACCTATCCATATTAAACCTGTCCCTCCTGGTGCTAAAATTCAAGATGCTAACACTCCAAAAACTCTTGCCAATGCTAACACCAAATGCTTGGCTAGTGACCTTAGATTTAAAAGAGGCCTACCTCCATATCACCTTAAGGAAATCCTGCAGGAGTTTCCTGTGCTTCAGTGCAGGCTCAGAGCACTTTCAATTCTCTGCCCTGCTTTTGGCTTATCTACTGCTCCCAGAGTCTTCACCAAATTTCTGGCTCTTGTCATTGCCTTTTGCAGACAGAAGAATATACAGATTTACCCCTATCTGGATGACTGCCTCATCCAGGCGGACAATAAGGAGAAACTCCTGCAGGATCTCACTTTTGTCCAAGCCCTTCTAACCTTTCTGGGATTTACCATCAACAAGGAAAATTCCAGTTCAGGCCCACAAGACGGATAACCTTCTTGGGAGCTCTCCTGGACACATCCACCCAAAGAACCTTCCTCTCTCCAGAAAAGCAGAGCTTTCTCCCCTTCTGCTTTTCCCAGTTAGCTCACAGGACACACCTCACCGCCTGGAAGTTCCTGCAAGCACTAGGGTACATGGCATCCTGCATTCTGTTGGTGTCTTTGGCCAGGCTACACATGAGAAAGATGCAGGGATACCCAATAAACCTATGGTGCCACACATTCTTAGTCACTGGAACTACAGCTACCTCTGATTCCCTGATTAAGGAGGGATCTCCTATGGTGGGCAGAAGTCTGTACCCTGAACAGGGGTCTACCATTTTCCACCCTTCCCCAAGGCCAAACCATCACCACAGATGCCTCAGACACAGCCCAGGGGCTCACTTAGGGGACATGTGCACCCAGGGCACCTGGGAACAGAGGGATCTAGCCACATCAACCTGAAGGAAATGTTGGTAGTGCACAGGGCTATAACAGCTTTCAAAGCCCACCTCAGACCAGGAGTGCTCTTGATCAAAACAGACAACACCACTGTCATGTGGTACATCAACAAGCCATGCTAATCTGGCAGACAGCCTCATTGTTGGGGCTGTATCTGATAGCCCAGTACATCCCAGGGGAGCACAACACCCTAGCAGACCACCTCAGCAGATGTGTACTGAACCCCCATGAATGGCAGCTACAAAAGGAAACCTTCCACACAATCATTCGCCTCTGGGGTATACGGTAGACCTCTTTGCATCCCTACAAAACAAACAGTTGACCAGGTTCTGCACCAGGGAGTTCCAACCATGAGATTGGAAGGTGGATGCTCTCTCCTTCCACTGGGCAACATGTTTGTGTATGCCTTCCCTCCCTTGCCAGTGATTTCCAGGGTACCTCTAAAGATCAGGAAGGAAGGGCCAAGAGCTATCCTCATTGCCCCCAACTGGCCTAGGCAACACTGGTACCCCTAGCTCCTCAGCCTGACCAAGCAGCTTCCCATAAGCTTGCCCCTCACAGAAAAACTGCCAGCCCAAGAAAAAGAGTCAGTACTATATCCAAATCTTCAAACACTCAGCCTATCCACTTGCCTTATACCCCAGAGGTGGATATCAGGCCACCTCTGAGCAAGCAGGTCCTGGATATCATTAAGGAGGCCCAGCACCCAGAGATCCTGTTCCACAAAATGGAAAATATTTTCTGCCTAGTGCCAAAATAAGGGTACAAGCAGCTCCCATGCCACTCTCACCTTGATTCTAGATTACCTGGCAGAGCTCGTGCAAAAGGGATTATCATTATCATCATCAAAATCCATGCTTCAGTTATCTCTGCTCATTCCCTTACAGAACAGCCTATGTTCTCCCACCCCCTGTTAAAGCAATTCCTTAGAAGGGTTGTCACACATCAGACCACTTAGAAGACCACCCATTCCTGCATGGGAACTGAACTATGTACTGGAAAAATTGATTTTACCTCCCTTTGAACCCGCTGCTTCAGCAGAGATGAAACACCTGTCTTGGAAGATTGCCTTCCTGCTCACCATAACCTCAGCCAGAGGGGTTTCTGAGCTGCAGGCACTCATGGCCATTTAACCTTTCATTATTTTCCATGCAGACAGGGTGTCTCTTGGAACCAGTCCCTCATTTATGCCTAAAGTGGTATCTGACATAACCCTTAATCTCCCTACCTTCTTTCCAAACCCACAAAATAGGGGGGAAATTATTCTACATACATTAGATGTGCACAGACAGCTTAGATACTATCTGGATACGACCAAGTCTTTCAGAAAGACTGACCAGCTTCTGGTCAACTTCGCCCCAGGGGCAGAGGGGAAACCTATATCCAAGCAGACCATTTCTAAATGGATGTCACACTGCATCCATTTCTGCTAATCCTCCCATGGGAAAATACCTCCCAAATCTGTCCGAAGCCATTTCATTAGGGCAGCAGCAATTTCACTGCCTTCCTCAGAAGCATCCCTACCAAGGATATTCTAGAAGCTGACACCTGGGCATCTGTTCACTCCTTCACAAAACACTACCAACTGCCTCTTTACTCCAGATCCTGGGCAGGCTTTGCTTCAGCAGTCCTGCAGGACTTAGTGGCTTCCACTTAAAGCAGTGCAAGCCTTTTCTACGAATCCTTCCCTTACTTCCTTCCTCCCTACTTTTTAGCTTTGTGAATCTTCCTACAAGTGATGACTGCAGCAGGGAAACCCAAAGAACATAGTACAGTTGTGTACACTTACCATAAATGTAGATGTTCGAGTGTATTCACTGTTGCAGTCCTGTTTCCCTCCCTCCTTCCCCTTTTTTGTTACCTTCTTGTCCAATTATACCTATTAGCTTGCCCCAGGTTGGCCTTCCTCAGGCCTTCTGGGCAGAGCTCCTATAGGTTGGGGGCAAGAAAAACTGATGTAATGGTGTCGGCTGCCTCCCTTTATAGCCCTGATGGCCTGACATCAGTCTCAGGCGACCTGCAGCCAACGCAGGAGGGATACTCTTTACTCTGGTATTCAGGCCGGCCGAGGGCTACCCAGCAGGGTGACCCACAAGTGATGACTGCAACAGTGATTACACTTGAACATTTATATTTATGGTAAGTGTACACAACTGTACTTTCAGAAAGGTCTTAGAACTTTCAGTCATGCTCCCAGTACAGCTGCAGTTACCAAGGCTCTAGATCTTAAGGCATATTTAATTCATAGGTCTGTAGGTAAGTACTATGCTAGCTGCCCTTATGGTCCATTTTAAGCCTAGCTAGTTTCCCTTTTTTGTGCTCCAAGTAACCTATCCCATTTGGTTATAGATTGGCCTTACCCATCCCATGGTCGATAATTATATATTGCCCCTAATGAAAATAACTGAGATCATAACATAGATAATTTGAAGGTATCCATGCATGGGATAAAGCATTTAGGAGCTGTATCTGTCCATTAGTAGTACAGGGAGCAGTTCTGGGTAAAATTTTTGTTTCTCTTCCAGAGATCTAAGTTACGCTTTAAAATGGAGATGGATAAACTTTGTTTTATTTGGATGGGGGGGTCTGATCCTTAGCAGCGGTATCCTCTTTGAAATATATCTTTCACTCCAGACTGTTCTGTTGGTGTTGCAGAAGTGGTTTAATTCCCTACACTAAGTATTTCTGATGCCATTTGACTTACTGATGTGCAAGTAATGGGTCTGAGGATGCCTTATATGCCATACACAGGTCACCCCTTAGCAGTTTTTAGGGTACAGAGTATATAGTGACAGGGTTTTAAATTAGTCCATGTAGGACATGTTGTTTAGGCCTTGTATCCTTTTAGTAGGGTATCTCTGTGGGCATTCAAGTTGTTGCATTTGTCTGGACAGATACAGGCCAAAAGGGACATTATATATGATGACTGGCCTAATGACGGCTGAATGAAAGGAAATAATGACATCCGTAGATCTAGACAACAATCTTTTTGTTTATAAGCTGTGCAATGTACAACGACTCTCTTACAACAATAGACACATGTTGTTTCAAAAGTTAGGTCACTGTCCATTTAGGTTTCCAAGCCCTGAACAACTGGGTCAACTCTTAGGAGCATATTGTCAGTGTGGTTGTTCCCTGGGGTAGTTGACTTCTCAAAGGATACAGTAATGTATTTTTTAGAATTTAGTTACAGACCATGATTTTGATGTCAGTTATTTATTTGGGAGATATTTGGAGATTCAGTGACTGCTCCTAGCTTGCAGGCATCTGCAAACCTAGCCAGATTCTTGTAGTATTGGCTTTAACTTCAGAGTAGTAGATGCCAAACAGGAAAGGTCCCAGCATAGAAGCCTGGGGAACTCCACTTTTGACTGGTCTGTTTGTGGTGGTAATGTCTCCTATTTTGATTGTTTGCATGCTGTCTTTGAGCCAGTTGGCAATCCAGCGGGTGACATAAGGGTTCATTCCTAGTTTATTTAGGTTTTCTACTATGCCTGAGTGGGGAATTGTGTCAAAAGCTTTGGCCAGGTTGAAGTATGTGGTGTGTACCGTTTTTCCTTCATTGTTTTGGTGACCTTTTCAAAAAAATCCACCAGGTTTGGGAAGCATGACCCGCCCTTGATGAATCCAGACTGAGAAGGGTCTAGTGTTGGGAGGTTCCCTATGTCCTAATTGATTGATTGATAATTCCAAGATAAGTCTTTCCATGGCTTTGCATATGAGACTGGTCAGACTTATGGGGCTTTAATTGCCTGGGTTTGTGGAAGGTGCTCCCTTATGCAGGGAGTGACTGTAGCTGTTCTCCATTCAGTTGGTACAAAACCTCTATTAAGGCTGAGATTGAGCAGTGTTGTTAGGGGTGTGGCTAAGTCATGCTTCATGCTGTTTAAGATGTCTCCAGGGACATTGTCGAGACCCATTGTTGCAGTATTTTTAGGTTTTGATAGCACTTTTAGGACTTGGTCTTGTGTGATAGCTGAAAGTAAGCCAGTTTCACGTATATCTTGAGGAGCAGAGAGAGGGGTAAAGTTAGAACTAAATTTATTGGATGGTAGGCTAGCTGTATCTTCAGCCTCAGTGTAAGTAACAACATTCACTGTAAGCTCAGCACATTGCTGCATTGTGCTTTCAAGATTGTGAACATTAACTGAAAAATGCCTTGTGATTTTCTTTGGCTTGGGTAGCTATTTTAGCCTCAGAATTGACTTTAGTGGATTTTATTAGGCTCCTATGTTTGTTCATTTCAATGACAGTGGCTCTAGCATTCTGGGAGTTACTCTTCTTACTTTTGGTCAAAATTGTTTTCCTTTTATTGTTAAGCTTGTTGATATTGTGGTTCCACTATGTGGGTTTGTTTCTGGGGTTTGCTCTGCACTTGTTCCTATGAGTACAGCTGCATCTCTTTACATCCTGCTATAATGTGATGGTGTACATTTCTGTGTTTTCAATGGCGCTAATTGGGTTTGGCAGGAATTTGAAGTTTGCCAGTGTACCTCTTAGGAGTAAGTAGTTTAGCTTAAAGAAATTTCTAAACGTACCTTGAGTGGAAAGGATCTCTGGTTTCAGTGTTATTTCAAAGGAGGCTGCTTTATCGTCAGACCTAATAAGCGATGACGACATGCAGGGGGATGGTGCAAAATGCTTCCATATAAATAAGGACAGTATCCAAGATGTTGCTACCCCAGTGGGTACTCTGACTAGTTGTTTCTGGGCATTGTTATTGACAAAGTCTAGGAATCTCTGTGCTTGTACACTAGTGGTGATGTAGGTATCCTAGTCTGTAGTTGAATATTTTAGATTGCCTAGGAAAATGGTACTGGGCTTAATATTGAGTGATTCTAGTTCTGTTGATAAGGTTGTGGCTTTCTTTTATCATATAAGGAGTTCTGTAGATAGCTAATATATGGTATGGGAACTTTCTGATGGCTGTTTGGACATGAAAAGCGAGGAGCTCTAGTGTATCATGCTGTTTTACCAGCCTTGATATGAGTCTCCTTTGAATGTAGACCAATAAGCTCCACCAATGTTTTTCCTCCTGCACTGTAGCTGGTCCAAACATGTGGAAGGCATTTATAGCCCTGCAGAGCCAGAGTGCTCTCTGCTGTTTTAAACTATATCTTGGTCAGTACACAAAGATCATTATCTTCCAGAGTGAGAAGGGCTTGTAGGGAGTGAAGTTTCTTGTTCAGGCTTTTAGCATTGATCAGTAACACTTTCAGATTTTCCTTTGTTTGCTTTGTTATATTGGTAGGTTTATCAGGTTGGCATTGCCTAAATATGGCACTATGGAGTGGACAATGTCTTTGCCAATAATCGATTTCCGAAAGGGGACCGATGTTGTCCATCTCTGGTGAAGCAACATGGTCTGTCGATCATATCCTCCTCCCTTGTTGACAGAAATTGGACAGACTTTGAATAACACCAAAACTAAGCCAGTTGTTGAAGTCAGTTATTTATTTATTTTTTTTCTCATATTGTGGTGTCATCCTTGGAGAATGTAGAATGCTGCTCAGTGCTTGGCTCATGCCTACACTGGACAAATAGTCTGACAACGCCATTGTGTTTGTCTTCATATCTTCATATAATCCAGAGAGGTACACCTCAAGTCATTGACACAGGAATGAATTGTGGCAGAGTCATACTGACACTTGTTGCTCAAGGACTTGAATGCATGCATGATCTGATGGATCCTGGCACCAGTCAAGCAACTAACCATCACTCTTTCCTTGCTCAGCCTACTAAGAGGAACATCTGTATGTCTTACAATGAGGTTACCTATGACAAGATTGTTTGGTCGGGTCACTTTACAAGCTCAGTATCTGTGACTTGGGGACTCCTTGTGCTATGTGGGAAAGTAAGCTTAATATGCTGTGTGTGCTTAGTGCCTGTGCTGTGTGGGTCTTTGAGGTTTAGGCAAGTTAATCTATAGAACCTCAGCATGTGATGGATTATGTGGATTGTGATGGACTTGGAGAGCTGTGATGTGTGGTTTACTGCTGATGATTTTGGTAGTTTTCATTGTCAAATGCTTTCACATGCCAGACTCAAAATGGTGATCCTTCAGTGGACACTAATGACACAATGGAATCAAGCAACACAACCCATGTCATGTACAGTAAAACTTTCAAAGGTTTACATCAAATACCCACTGTGGTGATCAAACTGAAACAGTCCAGTTACAGGAACCTCCTTTGGCTAAAGTATTCCCACCAGCATAATAACTGTGGACACCTCCTTATTAAAGTGGGGTGCCTTATCTAGACAGAATGATGGTCCAAGGTACATAGTCTCCACAAGGGGTCAGATTGCACATCAGTGTTTTGGAAATGAGTGCAGTCCTCCTAGCACTGCAGGTATTTCAAGAATTGTAACCCCAAGGTGCAGTATTCATTCTGTGAGACAGCATGGCAGTTGAGTGGCATTTAAACAAGAAAAGAGGAGCCATATCTTACCCCTATGCAGTGAAGTAGTGAGAGTTTGGGTATGGGCTGTAACATCACATCACTCTGTCATAGCATCCCATGTACTTGTGACTCCCAGTGTGGTCGCAGGCAGGTGGAGCACTTAAACCTTGCAATCACATGGATGGACTCTGTGATTCAGTAGCACTCAAGATTTTCCAAAAGTGGGAGAGAACTTGTTGCAATCCCTTTACTTTATTGTTAAACACCAATACATCATCCCTCAGGAGGGGCAGTCCCCAAGAGATGCATTTTCCCATGTTTAGCCCCCTTATCTCTTATATGCATCCCCCATTTTTTTGTGTGCTCCCCTGTTCTTTCTCCTGTCAACCTGGTGAACTTGGACATCCTGAGGCAATGTAGCAACTGCCTCATGTACAGACAACCCTCTCACCTCCCAACATTATGACTTGTGAGAGATGCACATATATAGCCAAATTAGAAGCCAAGCACTCTCCAGCCAAGACTGGATTAGCCAGTCAAGAGGAGAAGGTTAACACCTGCACCACACTACATTCAACACATAGCCCTCCAGAACATACACCACCACAACAACTCTCACATAGTAACACAAAACACACACCTACTTTTGCGGAGGCTCTCAATAAAAATCTGCCCAAACAACAGAGACCTTTGAGGCAGGAATGAAAACAACCACCACATCCCAGCACAAATCATGAGACATATAGCTCACCTAAACAGTGTGCCACTCCAATCAAAGCCCATAAGGCAAAACAGCTTAGCCAGTACAGTAGTCATAGGTGACACAATAGTAAGGCACACTGATGTCCTACTCACTAGGCTGAATAAGGAGAAAGTTACGGTCAGCTGCTTGTTGGGTGCCAGGATCCGCCACATAATGCACGCACTTAGGTCACTCAACAACAGGTACAAATATAACTTTGTCATTGTCCATGTTGGTGTGAATGACCTGAGATGTACCCCCCTGGACTACATGAAAAGAGACCGAGAGGAACTCTCGGATCTTGTTGCCCAGGCAGGTATGACCCTAGCTCTGAGTAGCATCCTACCATCACCTAGAATGATAGCACAGTACAAGCAGAAAATGATTGACTTCAACAATTGGCTAAGTTTCTGGTGTCATTTTATGGGGATCCAGTGTCTGTCTGCCTGGGATGACATGATCGACAAACCTTGATGCTTCGCCGAGATGGCCTGCACCTGTCACCCCAGGGATTCCGGATACTGGCCAAGGGTCTTGCCACCCCTATAGTGCCATTTTTAGGCAATGTACTGAAGACAAAATTATTACCATAACAGCTATAAGCAGACAGAATCTGAGGGTTATGCTACTCAACGTTAGAAGTCTAAATCTCAGAATGCACTTGCTTGAAGCACTCCTTAAAATGGAGAACATGGAGAACATCGACATCTGTGCAGTGACCGAGACCTGATTCAAGGCTCGAGAGAACCCCGGCACTACCAGGCTATAATTCATACCACACCTTTCGGCCCCTAAACCTGGACCGAAGCACTAAAGACAGTAGTGTCTCCATATTCATAAAGGATTGCACACCTGCAAACTAGTAGCCCAACATAACACATCAGAGATACTTAAGGTACAACTGACACTGGGTAAAACTGCAATCCAGGTTGTAGCCTGCTATAGATCCCCACCATGTCCCAAGACTCCAACTCCATATTCCTAAACACACTGGAAAATATTAGGGTACAACCCAATACCCTTATACAGGGAGACTTTAACTACCCCTCCATTAACTGGGAAAATTACTCATGTACCAACACACTTGCTCAACGTTTTCTGAAATTCATTAATACCAATGCCCTGGACCAACTCATTCTTACCCCCATCAGGGGTAGAAACATCCTTGACCTGGTCTTTACTAACATGGGCGACTGTTGCTCTACACCAGTAATCAACTCCTCCCTGGTTAGATCTGGCTACAAGCTAATCACCATGGAGATCCACATCCCATTCTCACCAACCCCCCCCCCCCCACACACACACACACACACACACACACAAAGGAAACCACTGTAAAAAACTTCTCCAAAGCCAGTTTTGGACTTCTAAAAACAGAGGTGGCTAACTTCATGACACCCGTGCAAATGGAATGACTGAATCATACACCAATGCACTGTATGAGCACATACACAAGTGCATGGAACGGGCCGTACCAAACAGAACCAAGATGCTCTCCTCCAAAAAAAAAAAAAAAAAGCCAATTTAGTGGTCCCCCACCATAAATAAACTCTACAACAGAAGGAAAAAAACTGTTGCAGAAAAGGGTGAAGTGCCATGACTGGAAAAACTCTCTTGTCGGCCTCAGCAAAAAACTGAGATCTGTCATCAAATCCTCTAAAGCTAGCTATGGAAACAAAATTGCTGCAGATTCTAAAGATAACAAAAGGCATTCTGTAGTTATGTCAAGAATCTACATGGCAATACTCAGATCTGCTCTGAGTTACAGCACAATGGCAGTACATGTACAGGACCAATATTGCCAACATATTGCCCGACAGGTTCAGTGCGAACTTTACCTCCCCTTTCACCCCCTAAAGGGCCTATCACAATACCTGAAGAATGCCAAGTACATATTATCAAGGCTACACAGGTAAAAAACGCACTGTCCAAAACCAAGAATACAACTTCCATGGGACCTGATAATATCCCTGGCTGTGTTCTACATGAATTACAAAGTGAACAGGCACCACACCTGAGTACCCTGTTCAATCAGAGCCTTATTTCAGGCTTTGTCCCTACTGAATGGCACACTGCTATGGTCATCCCACTCCACAAAGGGGGAGCGACTACAGACCTTGGGAACTACTGCCCCATTAGCCTGACAAGTGTGATATGTAAGGCTATGGAGCGCATCATCATGGACCTTATAAATAAAGACATAGGGAATCTCCAAACTCTGGACCCCAAGCAGTTTGGGTTTGTGAAAGGTAGATCAGGCCTGCTCAACCTGATAGACTTCTTCGAGTCTGTCACCAGAGCTGTGGATGAGGACAAGGTAGTTCACACAGCTTACCTAGATCTTGCCAAGGCCTTCAACACCATCCCTCACTCAGGAATCATAGATAGACTCACTAAACTAGGCATAAACCCCTATGTCATAAGATGGGTTGTCAACTGGCTCACTGATAGAACCCACACTGTGAAAATAGCAGACTCCAAATCTGACTACCAACCAGGTACAAGTGGTGTCCCACAGGGATCAGTTCTAGGTCCTCTCCTGTTTGGTATCTACTTCTCTGAAGTTCAAGCCAACACAAAGGGACTCTGGCTAACCAAGTTCACAGATGATTGCAAACCGGGAGCCATTATTGATTCTCCAACTGATGTAGACATTCTACAAAAAGGCCTCACTGACACCAGTGACTGGTGCCAGAACCATGGCCTTAAGCTCAATGCCAAAAAGTGTATTGTCATTCCCTTTGGGAAAAATTTGGTGCCCATGAACTACCACATAGGCGATAGTCCACTAAACACCGAAGGTGTGATAAGAGACCTGAGGACAGAGGTTGACAGAAACCTTTCCTTTCATAACCACATTGCTACTGTAGTTAGAAAGTCCTTCTATGTGGCACATCTCATTACAAAAGTTTCCTCATTTAGGAAGAAAGAGGTCATAATCCCTCTCTACTCGTCCCTCATTAGACCTATTATAGAATACACCTCATTTGGTATGTACCTCACTAGACAACTACAAGAACTGTGGAAAGGCCACAAAAATACCTCACTAGGAGGATCTTAGGCCTTAGACACATGCCCTATACGGGCAGACTCAAAAAACTCCAGCTATACTCTTGTCTCTTATCGCCTACTTAGAGGCGATCTCTGCTTGACCTACGAAGCCATGTCTGACCCAGAGCTGCTAGATATGCTACACCTAAAGAAATCCCAATCCCACAGTGCCACACGCTCCAGGGACCTAAACTTCATTACCACAGTAAACAGAACATGCTGGAGGAACAGATTCCTAACCCAGAGACTTCCATACCCTGGAACAAACTTCCCATTCACGTCAAGCAGAGCACTTCACTGGCCCTCTTTAAGAGAAATCTTGACGAGTGGTGGACAATAGGAAGTTCACTCAGGGGATCACTTCAGTGGCCTTGCTTGATAGGGGCACTGGGAACTAACTTTGGGCGGTATGATGCCAGGGAATCTTCTTGGGCTAGGCTTATATAGGCCCCAGGGCCATTCGCCTAGCATACACTTATGAACCTATGGAGAGTCTGTAGCAAATTTTGGATTTTTTTATTATGGCATGCTTCTACTTTGTTTGTGTCTACTTTTTTGAGATCAGTGTGGACAAGGCATAGAGGAGTGTTGACAGGAGGTGGGTCCTGGCTATTGCTACTCTGCTGGTTGGGTTAAGAAATCTTTTGTTTCTGTATAGAGTTCCCATTTTGTATGTGTTTTCTTAGTAGTGTGGGCTTTGTGAAGGTCAAAACTCATCTTATTGTCAATTACAACTCCTAATGATTTTGTTTGTAAATCAGGTGTAATTTTTGTATTATTGCTAGTGGTTAGAGGATTGGGTGGGTTGAAAGATTATCAGCTTGGTTTTGTTAGGGTTAACTATGAGCTATGATTTGGTTAGTCATGATTCCACTTCATTGAATGATTTTTGAGATATGCCCTGTAGCTTATGTTAGTTGCTGCACATATAAGTGTAGAATCATCAGCATACTGGATTATAGAGGCTAGGGGGGAGGCAGTGTTGAGGTCATTGGTAAGTATATTGGGAAAAAAAATGGTCCAAGAATGGATCCCTGTGGGACTCCTAGTGTGACTGGAAGTAAGGGCTGTAGGTCCTGGAGCCATTTAACTGCTTGTTGACATCCAGTTAACCATGTAAGAGTCGAGGAACTAAAGTTAAGGTTGGCGAGGACGTTAAGCAGTTTGTGGTGATAAACTGCATCAAAGGCTTTAGACATGTCTAGAACGACCGATAATACTATCTTCCCTTTGTTTCTAAATCAGTTGATAGTGTTGGTAAAGCTAAGGATGGCAATTGTAGTACTGTGGTGGGGTGTTGTGTTTTGGCCAGTAAATTATTGGTAATTGGGTACTGTAGAAGTTGAGAATGGATGCATCCTTCAAGTAGTTTAGAGAGTGGGGAGAGTATAGCGATAGGTCTATAATTTGTAAGTTTGGTTGAATTACCACCTTTATGTAAGGGGATTATGTGAGAGATTTTCCAAGTAGATGGGAACATATTGTTCAGCTAGTGGTTAATTAGTACGGCTACAGGATAGGAAATGGCTTTGACTGCTACTTTTAGAAACTCAGCTGGAAGGTTGTTGGCTGCCATTGTGGTAGGTTTGAGTTTCTTAACTAATCTTTCTATGGTCTTTGTGGAGTTAGGTTCATAGGTAGGTACTAGGCTATTGGCCCTAGGGCCTATATAAGCCTAGCCAAAAGGTACCCTGGCTTTCGCCACCCAAGAAAATGGTTTTCCTGTGCCACTATCGGGCAGAGCCACAGAAGTGATCCCCGGGGTGAATTTCCTATCTCCCGTCCAATCATCAAGATTTTTCTTGAAGAGTGCTAATGAGGAGCTTTGTTTGATATAGATAGGTAGTTTGTTCCAGAGTATGGTAAGTCTCTGGGACAGGAATCTATCCCTCCAGCGTGTTCTGTTTATTGTGGTGACAAGGTTTAGGTCCCTAGAGCATGTAGCTCATAGGGATTGGGATTTCTTTAAGTGGAGCATGTCTAAAAGCTCTGGGTTTGATATAGCTTTGTGTGTTTGGCAGAGATCGCCTCTGAGTAGACGATATGCGACGGAGTAAAGCTGCATTTTTTTGAAACGGTCTGCATAGGGCATCTGTTTGAGGCCAGTAATCCTGTTTTGTGAGGTATTTCTGTGGTGTTTCCAGTTGTTGTAGATGGCTTGTGAGGTACATACCAAAAGGGGCATTGTACTCTATAATGGGTCTAATGAGTGACGAGTAGAGGGGAACAATGACCTCTTTTTTCCTGGATGAGAAACCTTTTGTGATGAGGTGTGCCAAGTAGAAAGATTTTCTGACTACTGTGGTGATGTGATTATCAAAGGAGAGACTACTGTCCACCTGTGTCCCAAGGTCTCTTATCACACTTTTGGTGTTAAGTAGACTACCACCTATGTGGTAGTTATAGGTACAGAGTTTTTACCAAAAGAGATGACAATGCACTTTTTGGCATTGAGCTTGAGGCCATGGCTTTGACACCAGGCATCTGTCTCAGCGAGGCCCTTTTGTAGGATGTCCACATCTTTTGGAGTTTTGATTATGGCTCCTAGTTTGCAGTCATCTGCAAACTTCATTAGCCAAAGACCTTCTGTGTTGGCCTGTACTTCAGAGAAGTAGATGCCAAACAGGAGAGGACCCAGGACTGAACCCTGTGATACTCCACTTGTCACTGGTCTGAAGTCTGATTTGGAGTCTGCTGCTTTCACAGTGTGGGTTCTGTCAGTGAGCCAGTTGGCAACCCATCTTGTGACATAGGGAGTTATACCTAGTTTAGTGAGTTTATCTATAATTCCAGAGTGGGAGATGGTGTCAAAAGCCTTGGCGAGATCTAGATAGGCTGTGTGAACCACCTTACCCTCATCTACAGCTTTGATGACTGCTTCAAAGAAGTCTATCAGGTTTAGGAGACATGGTCTGCCTTTTACAAACCCGAACTGGGTGGGGTCTTGAGTTTGGAGATTACCAATGTCATTGTTTATAAGTTCCATGATGTTACGTTCCATAGCCTTGCAGATCAGGCTCGTCAGGCTAATGGGGCGGTAGTTTCCGGGGTCTGTGGTGGCTCCCCCTTTGTGGAGTGGTATAGCCGTCGCTGTGTGTCATTCAGTGGGCACATAGCCTGAGGTGAGGCTATGATTGAACATGGTACTTGGGTGGGGTGCCAGTTCGTTCTGTAGTTCATGTAGAACACAGCCTGGGATGTTGTCAGGTCCCATGGATGCTGTTTTCTTGGCTTTGGATAGTGTGTTTTTTACCTGTGTAGCCGTGATTACAGGAACTTTGCATTCTTCTGGTATAGAGATAGGCCCTTTAGGGGATGACAGGAGGGTAAAGTTAGCACTGAACCTATCTGCCAGGATGTTGGCAATATCAGTTGGTTCTGTATATTTAGTGCCATTGTGCTGTAACTCAGAGCAGATCTGAGTGTTGCCATTCAGGTTCTTGACATAGCTATAGAATGCTTTGTGGTTGTCTCTTTAGAGTCAGTGGCGATTTTGTTTTCATAACTAGCTTTGGAGGATTTTATGAGGGATCTCAGCTTCTTACTGAGACTGACCAGGGAGTTTCTCCAGTCATGGAATTTTACTCTTTTTTTTTTTTTTTGCAACAGTTTATTCTGTTGTAGAACTTGTTTATGGCAGGGGACCACCAGATTGGCTTCCTTTTTTTGGAGGATAGCATCTTGGTTCTCTTAGGGATTGCACAATCCATACACTTGTGTAAGTGCTTATAAAGTGCATTTGTGTAGGATTCAGCAGTCGTACCTCTATTGTCCGTCTGCATGGGTGTCGTGAAGTTTGGCACTTTTGTCTTAAGAAGCGTGAAGTTGGCTTTGGAGAAATTTTTTACTGTGGTTTCCCTAGTGGGGGTGGGGGAGGGATGTGGATGTCTAGTGTGATTAGCTTATGGTCGGATCTGACCAACGAGGAATTGACCTCTGGTGTGGGGCACCGGTTGCCCATGTTGGTAATAACCAGGTCTAGGATATTGCTGCCCCTGGTGGGGGTGTGGATAAGTTGATCCAAGGCATTTGAGTTTATGAATTCCAGAAAACGTTGAGCACAAGAGTTGGTACATGACTAGTTTTCCCAGTTAATTGTAGGGTAGTTGGAATGAGAAAGTACTTCTTTTGTTGTTGGTTGGACTAACTGTTGTTGGGGTGGGCTATTTTTATTTAATTATAGGATGCTTTTGGTGAAGTACTTGTTAAACTGTTCTGCTATTGTTCCTAGTTTATTTGGCAAATTAGGGGGAGGGGTAGTGTTTTGCCCTGTATGGAGAATTTTTTTAATTGTACTCCAGAATTTTTGAGGGCATGTTTGGTGTTTCCCATGAAGTTTGGTGTAATAATTTATTTTGTCTTGTTTGATTTGTTGTTTGGCCTTGTTCCTGACTTGTTGATAAGTACTGCTGTCAGCCTGAATTTTGGTGGTAAGCCATACTTTCCAGGCTTTGTCCCTATGTTTAAGGAGCATTTTAGTTTCTGTAGTTAGCCATGGTGTGCAGTTAATAGTGGCACGTAATATCTTAGGAGGTGCCAATCTTTTGAGGATGTTAAGGAAAGTATTATTGAAATACTCTACATCTGCATTGAGTGGCAGGATTTTTAGGGTGTTCCAGTTGCATTTTTTAGTTTATCTATTAGATGGCCTTCTATTCCTATGTTGCAGTATTCATACTTTGGGATTATCTGGCCTCAGGTAACCTGACATTGGCTCCTATACAAAAGCTTAAGCCTGGCTGCTGTCACACGCAGGGCCATAAACCAGGGACTATAAATGTGACGTTTGCATGCACAGACCTCAGAACTTTTCAGCCACAAATGACGTAACTTCGACTGCTTCTCCCATACGACCAAAGGCTTCTAAAGATAAGTACCACATTGGGGATTTTTTCTCTTACATACACTTGAGTTTGGTTGCTATAGATTCCCATTTAGCCTATGTCTAAGAAAAAGAGCAAATGTAACTGCGGGCATCAGATACCGCACAAAGACTCTCATGACCGGTGTGTGTTTTGCTTAGGAAAGGAGCACGACCATAAGGCCTGCCCCATTTGTCAGTCTTTCATGCCAAAGACTCTCCGCAGCTGACTAGTGATGCTTAATCTGTATTTGGAAAATCAAAGACTAAAATGCCTCACTCTCAAGATGATTCCCGAGTTGGCCGCCCAAGCCGAACAACCAAGGAAGAAGGCCAAGGTTTCCAGGATTTCTCCCGATGCCGCTCTGCCTTCAGATATCCCGCCGACTACCAATACAGTGGTCGAGGGACACCCGATTACTCTGTCAGCTTCGATGGTTCCTCTGGAAGAGGCTGTTTCGGCAGCCGCGAAAAGCATGTCCGCGGAGTTAAGCCAGACGCCGGCCTTAACCGACGTCGAGGGGGAACCAACACTTGGTCGGCTGACTGAGACTTCTCCTGTGCCAGCCCAGACCTCTGTCTCTAAGCCTACCCCTAAGCCCACGCCAACAAAGAAAAAACAAAAGACTAATCACTTGAGCCCCACATCTCAAGTATCTCCAGATTGGCATTCGCTTACCAACTCACTAATGCAGGCCTTTATGGCTCTTAGGCCCACAGGCCCTGCACCTTCCAACATTCCTATGCTGAGCCCCAGGCTGGCCTTTGCTTCCTCCTTACCTGTAACCACTACCCATCAGGTAGAAGAAGAAGAACATGAACAGTCCTATTCTTTTTCTGAGGAATCCATTTCCTATGTCTCTCAGATTGCTTCACCTGTGGGTTATTACTCCCCAGAAGAAGACTCTATGGAAGGAGACTCCCCACCAGAGGACATTACCTTTGGGGAAACTATCACAAAAATAAAGGACTACTTCAAGTGGGATACTGCCTTAATGTCAGATACTGAGAAAAGATATTTTGAACTTCTACAACTTGAGACACCATCCCCTTCAGCTTTTCCTCCTGTGCGTCCAGCTTTCCTGGATGGGTTTAACTCTGTTTCCAAAAACCCGGACACTCAACCTCCTGCCCCTAAAAGGCTGGATAGATTTTACAAAGTTATACGAAATAACGTAGCTGGATGCTGCTTGCTGTATAAAAAACGGTTTATTTCTTGAAACCAAACACAACATTTGATGAGCGCTTTCGGGTCGTTACCCTTCGTCAGATAAAACACATCATATCACAAAACTTCTTTTAAAAAGCACTCTAACCAATCAAATTTAATAAAAAACCCGCCTTTTACTAAGTGTAGGCTTGAGCGGGACAACATCGTTCAACCCTGGATCCCTATGTGCTGTCAATTCCAGGATCCACTTTGATTCAGCCAATTCTGTATTCAATTTAATATCACCCCCCCTATGGGTCAGACTTAAATTAACAATGACTCTAAATGTAAATCTATGAGAAGGGTGTTTTTTCACATGCCTATATAGTGCATTACGTTCGTCCTTGTTCTTAATATTGGACATATGTTGGAGAATTCTGGCTTTCAACATCTGATTGGTTTTCCCAACATAGTAGCTCGAACATGAGTTGCATTCCGCTATGTAGACTACATCTGTAGTCCTACATGTTGCTCTTCCCTTAAATGTGTATAATTTATTATTGTTGGGATGTCGAAACTCTACCCCTTTTTTAATTAAACTACAGGCCTTGCAGGATCCACAGGCTGTGGTCCCCACTCTTCCCATGATGTTCCCACTATATAAGACCCTCCTCTCCTTGCATAACATGTCTTTCAAATTCTTGTTTCTTTTATAAATAAACTGGGGATGGATGCCCACCATATCCCTTAAACATTCGTCACTCACTATTATGTTCCAATTCTTTCGTATAATGTCGCAAACCCCTCTTGCATCACTTCCATAAGTGAGTGCCACCTTGCAACGATTAGATCTGGTTCCACCAACCACCTTGTTGTTACGTACTGTATCTAACCAAGGCCTATATTTTGTGTATCTAAATGGTTTGTTCTTTTCTATAATATCATTAACCATTTTCCCACTGTAGCCCCTATTGGCAAAACATTCACCGAGGTAGCTCACCTCCTCTTCAAATTGTTGATCGTCCTTACTTAACCTTGAGACCCTACCAATCTGACCCTGCACCACATTAGGAAATGTTTCGAAAGAATTGGAACATAATAGTGAGTGACGAATGTTTAAGGGATATGGTGGGCATCCATCCCCAGTTTATTTGTAGAAGAAACAAGAATTTGAAAGACATGTTATGCAAGGAGAGGAGGGTCTTATATAGTGGGAACATCATGGGAAGAGTGGGGACCACAGCCTGTGGATCCTGCAAGGCCTGTAGTTTAATTAAAAAAGGGGTAGAGGTTCGACATCCCAACAATAATAAATTATACACATTTAAGGGAAGAGCAACATGTAGGACTACAGATGTAGTCTACATAGCGGAATGCAACTCATGTTCGAGCTACTATGTTGGGAAAACCAATCAGATGTTGAAAGCCAGAATTCTCCAACATATGTCCAATATTAAGAACAAGGACGAACGTAATGCACTATATAGGCATGTGAAAAAACACCCTTCTCATAGATTTACATTTAGAGTCATTGTTAATTTAAGTCTGACCCATAGGGGGGGGTGATATTAAATTGAATACAGAATTGGCTGAATCAAACTGGATCCTGGAATTGACAGCACATAGGGATCCAGGGTTGAACGATGTTGTCCCGCTCAAGCCTACACTTAGTAAAAGGCGGGTTTTTTATTAAATTTGATTGGTTAGAGTGCTTTTTAAAAGAAGTTTTGTGATATGATGTGTTTTATCTGACAAAGGGTAACGACCAGAAAGCGCTCATCAAATGTTGTGTTTGGTTTCAAGAAATAAACCGTTTTTTATACAGCAAGCAGCATCCAGCTACGTTATTTCGTATATCTTTGGATTGTTCTCATACGTTTTGCTGGATTTGGCAGAGCAACAACCTTTGTGTTTTGTATTTTCAGATTTTACAAAGTGCCTGATGACCACAAATTTCTGGTGAAACATCCCTGGCTGACCCAGCAGTCATTGGTGCTTCACTTTTGCCAACAGATAAAGACAGCAAAACCATGGAACGAATGGGTACAAAGATATACACCTCCTCTACCCTGGCCTTCAGGGCTATTTACTGTCAAACCCACATGGTTAAATACACCCTGTACCTGGTCTCCCAGGCTTCCACCTTGTGGCCTCCACCCCAGACTGCCCAACCAAAGCTGACATTACATCAAAGCTGTCTCTAGCTACACAAGTAGCCAGACACTCTATCAGATGCAGCTATGATGCAGCAGAGGCTTCAGCCAGGGCAGCTGCCTCTGCATCTGCCTTATGCAAATACTCCTGGCTTCACTTACAGCCCCTACCAGAGGATTTAAAATCCAAAGTCAAGCATGCGCCCCTGGACCACAACCTTTTATTTGGGAAAAACTCAGCAGAACTTTTCAAAAACTTACAAGAGAAAAGCAAAAAAACTTCAAGACATTAAGCATCTGCTGGTGTCCCCATCCCTAGATATTATAAGAACTACCCAGCAAAACCATCCTTTGTCAGAAGGACTCCTTCAGCATCACGCCCTCCCTCCTCAAGGCCCCGCAGGCCATCCAGGAGACGGCCTTACTCCAGACCCCCCCCAACTCTCAGCCACCAGCCAAACAGCCCTTTCCAGACAGAGGGGGCCCCTCTTCAGCATGACTGCCTTGCTCAGCTGCCTCTGTCTGCCCGCCTTTCCCACTGCCTTCCCTTCTGGAAATCCTTCACAGCAGATCTTTGGGTTCTTTCCATCATCCAAAAAGGATATTTCCTATCTTGGAAGGAAAGACCAAAACTAAAAATAATCCCTTTACCTCCAAGAAATCAGCTTCATCTATTCCCTGTCATTCTGGAAGAACTTGTGACTCAAGGAACTGTAGAACCAGTTCCTTCAGGACAGAAAGGACAAGGTTTCTGTTCCCATCTTTTCCTAGTTCCAAAAAAGGATGGCCATTGGAGACCAGTCCTAGACTTATCATATCTGAACCTGTTCCTGAAAGTCCCCTCCTTCAAGATGCTTTCCATCAATCCCTCTTCCCCTTCACCCCCTCCCAAGCCTTCATGGTCACCCTGGACCTAAAGGATGCTTACCTACACATTCCCATCAGGTCATCCCACAGGACATTTCTGCAGTTTACTGGCCACTCTTCACAATTTCAGTTTGCACCTTGCTCTTTGGCTTGTCTATGGCCCCAGAGTCTTTACAAAGTGCTTAACCCCAGCCATTGCCTACTGCAGAACCAAGGGAATCCAAATCTACCCTTATATGGATGACATTCTCATTCTGGCGGAATCAGTCTCCATCCTACAGACCCATCTCAAGTTTACCATGTCCCTCCACCACAACTTGGGATTCACCCTAAACCTCCAAAAATCCTCTCTACTTCCTCAACAGGACAAAATATTCCTAGGCTGCAGGATCAAGATAGACCTGATGAAATCCTTTCTCCCACTGGACAAAGTGCATTCTCTCTTCACCCATTTTCAAAGCCTACTTTCAGAATCTCATCTCTCTGCAACACAATTTCTGCAAGTCCTAGGTCTCATGGTAGCTACTATTCCCATGCTCCCATTAGGCAGGATGCACATGAGAAAATTCCAATGGTACCTAAAGAATTTATGGTCTCAGAGCCAACATCCACTAGACAAACTTATTCCCCTTCTGCCCTGCTTAAAAACAGAACTGAAGTGGTGGATTCAGCAAACCAGACAGAACCAGGGCATTCCTCTTCAATTACCCCCACTACTCAATCCATGCACACAGATGCATCAGACCTAGGATGGGGGGGCAATGTTAAAGGTCTTCAGGGTACAACAGCGTTGGACCCCTGCCCTGTAAAAGCAACATATCAATGTCAGAGAAATGACTGCTGTATTGCTGGCTGTGAAAGCTTTCCTTCCCATCTTGCAACCAGGGTTGCTCCACATTGTGACAGACAACACAACTGTCATGTGGTACCTCAATAAACAAGGAGGGACAGAGGCATACCAGTTATGCCAGATAACCCTACAAATCTGGGTTCTAGCAGCCAATCACAACCTTTTCCTGCAGGCCTCTTACATCCCCTCTCAGGAAAACAAACAAGCGGACTTACTCAGCAGAACATCCTCTCTACAACATGAATGGATGTTGTACAGGCAAACCTTCTTAGACATCGTCCACCAGTGGGACACACCTCAAGTGGATCGGTTTGCCTCCCCGCAGAACAGACAACTAAACAAATTCTGTACCAGGGATCACACTCCACTAGCCTGGAGGGTGAATGCCTTCAGCTTTCCATGGAAGGGAATGTTCCTGTATGCCTTTCCTCCCTTCCCTCTAATACAGAAGGTCCTTCTGAAGATCAAGAAGGAACAACCAGAAATCTTGCTGGTGACTCCCTATTGACCAAGGCAACACTGCTTCCCCTCTTCTGTCTCTAGCCAAGGGCAATCACTACAAGTTACCCCACAAGGTGGACCTACTCACAACAAAAGGGATCTCTCATTCACCCCCAGTTACTTTTGCTGCATCTAACTCTTTGGGTCAACTTCTGATCCCTTTCAGACAGCATTACTCAAGAGGACATGCTCTCGGTCCTGAGGGCGGCCAGGAAACCAACTACTAGGAAAAATTATTTGTCTAAATGGCAAAGATTCTCAAAATGGTTATGCAAACTTATTAAGGAAGGACTAGCATATTCTTCAGTGAAAGTCCACCTTGCTGCCATTTCAGCCTGCTTGTCTTTACAGCCACCTCTGCTTTCTAGACTGGACGTTAAACTTTTCCTGGGAGGTGTGTTACATATCATACCACCAAGAAAACCATTTCCTCCTCCCTGGGACCTCAATTTTGTGCTGGAAAAACTCACCTTAACTCCTTTTGAGCCAGCCAGCACAGCTTCTCTACAAATGCGCTCATGGAAAACCATTCCTTTAGTGGCTATTGCCTCAGCTAGAAGAGTGTCTGAACTACAGGCCCTCATGGCCTGCCTTCCTTACACCACCTTCCATAATGACAGGGTGACCTTGCTCACTAACCCTTCCTTCATGCCCAAAGTGAATGAACTATCCTTAAACCAGTCCATTTACTTACCCACCTTCTTCCCTTCTCCAACTAATACTGCAGAGAAGATCCTTCTTTCCCTAGATGTGCACAGAAAACTGAGATTCTACTTAGACAAAACTAAGTCCTTCAGAAAATCTGACCAACTCTTCATCTCCTTCCACCCCAGGGCTCTGGGTAAGGCAGTCTCCAAACAAACCATTTCATCTTGGATCAGGAAATCTATTCTCTTCTGCTACTCACATCATGGCAAACAGTTGCTTCAAGGAATCAGGGCTCATTCCACGAGAGGCATGGCTACCCCCAAAGCCTTTCTTAGAGGGCTGGGCATAGCCTCCATCATGGAAGCAGCTACCTGGTCTACAACTCACACTTTCACAAAACACTCCAACTAGACCAGGTCTCCGGGGCCAGAGCAGGATTTGTCAGGGCAATCCTGCAAGGATTCTTGGAATCCTGTACCTCTACCCCTTCCCTTCACTCCTTTTAAGCTGTGGTACTCTCCCACAGTATGAATATTGCAGCATAGGAATAGAAGGACATAAAATAGTTGTGTAAAATCTTACCATAACCATAGATGTCCTTCTCTTCCATGTTGCAGTATTCCTTCCCACCCTCCACACCCCCTTTATTATATCTCTACTGGATGGTTGGTCTTTTGACCTCTGTATCCACTCCCTACAGGCTAATCTGTACAGCCCTTCGGGGGCATTTGCTCCTTGGCCTCAACTGGTCCTTTTGTACACCTTATCCTGGGCTTCAAGTTCTGAGGTCTGTGCATGCAGATGTCACATTTATAGTCCCTGGTTTATGGCCCTGCGTGTGACGTCCCACAAGCCTACAGCATCCAGGCTTAAGCTTTTGTATAGGAACTGACGCCGGGTCGTCTGAGGCAGAAAATTCAACAGTATGAATACTGCAACATGGAAGAGAAGGACATCTGTGGTTATGATAAGATTTACACAACTATTCTTTTTGAGAGTTGAAATTTTTTTATTGTGGATTTGGTGGTAAGTGGCTTGCCTTGTTGGACTGGTGTGTTGTGTTGCCTGAGGAGATAATGAGCATGTGATAGCTGGGAGTATCAGGTAGACAGCCAAAGATTTTGTAGAGGGAGGGATTATTTGTCAGGGCCCTATCTAGAATTGACTGACTGTTTTTTTGTTTGTAGTCTCTTTGAATCCATAGAGATTGATATGGTTTCTAGGGCTATCAGAGTTGCAAGTAGTCCAGTCAGTATTGAAATCCCCATTATTAATAGTTCTTGCAAAGCGGTGTTAGAGATAGATTGTAGGATATGTTCTATTGTGGTAATATTATTGCCTGATGGGGTATAGGTTGCTATAATGGTATTGTCACTCCACCTTTTTTTCTCTTTTTGGTCTGCCATAATTATATTATAGCCTGGTGGGGAGATTTCAGTGTGTGATATGTGAGTTTTAACCTTGTCTGTGTTAAAATAACTATGCCAGGGGAGTAATGGGAGAGTGTGGCATGCAGGTCTTGTACTTTATTTATGGCACTTCTGAGATTTATATTTAGAAAAAGTAAGTCTGAGCTTTTGTGATGAAGATTAGTTATGTTATTTTTTTGGGAGGAAGGTTGAGAGTATGTATTAGGAGTCCAGGTTGGGGTGTGTATCTCCACTTATTGCAAGCTTGGCAACTGTATTTATTATCATGTGCATGATTTTGAATATATGTTTGTGATGTCTAAATTATAATTTCTTTGTTAGATTTTTGAGAAGGGGTATTTTATGATGATGGCAGTCAAAGGTAGTGGAGTTTAGGATTGTTGTTGATATTATATGGTGAGTGGAATGAGTGAAAGGGAGGTTAATGGTTGTAGTTTTGTAGGTGTCTTGGGTTAGGCATGGATGCAAGTGATAGGTTAAATGGGCAGCCGTTAGCAGAAATAGGATGAGTATACTATTTAGAATAGTATTTTGGTTTGTATAGGTTAGATAGGGTGAAGAAGAAAATTTATAAGTATAGTTGTATAGGAAAGATAGAGACAAAAGGGGTTACTGTGGGCTAGATAGGTGATTAGGTCAGAGCTCTTGTCTATAAGGGGCTGGATTAGTGTTTAATTGGGATTTTAAATAGATAATGTAGTATTTATAAATGCAGGCTGTTGATTGGTTATGAATAATGGGTGGGAGTGATTTGGTTAGAATAAGTCTAGGTGAACCAGGGGTGGGTGGGAATGGGGGTAGAGTAGGGGAATGTGGAGTGAACCCAAGTGTAGGGAGGGCGAATGGAGTGGGATGGACCTGGCTTGAGGCGAAAGACCCATCTGAAACAATCAGAAATGTTAGTTATGGCTTAATATAGTATGGGCAGAGTAATGTGGCTAGGAGAGGCTAGAGTGTAACTTATTAGGTTAGAAAGGATAGAGAAAGGAGGGAAAGGAAATTTGTAAGATTAGAAGAGAGATATAAAATAGCTTACTTTAGAATAGGTTAGGAAAAAAAACGTGAGGAAGGAAGCTAGAAAGAGGGTTTAGTAGAGACTAATGCAGCCTGGCAATGTATAGGAGGGGCAGGGGACAGGCAAATTATTATTCAAGGAGAACAAACACACATACAGTGTAAATAATGTTTTGATTGCTGTGGATGGTAGTTTGGCTGATCACTGTTCACAAGGAGCTTTGCTGGGCTATAAGAAGTAATGACTATGGATCAATTAGTTATGCATTCAGAATTTTTCTCATTGACAGCCTTTGTCCATAAGTGACATGGGGGTCAGACCAGGGTAAATTTACGATTTCCCATCCAGTTGTCAAGGTTTCATTTGAATAGGATCGGGGGTGAATTCTGTTTTACATGGATGGGTTGCCTGTTCCAAAATGCAGGCATTTTCATGACACAGAGTTGTCTCTCCATTGCATTCTGTTTATATCACAAGTGAAATTCAGATCCCTGGTTCTGGTGCTGTTTGTTTTGCACATGTGCAACAGATCCATCAGGGCTGGGTCTGATGAAGCATTGAAAGCCAGACAAAACTCCCCTCTCAGCAGCCTGTAGGAGACTGAAAACAGAAACAGAGACTTTAGGCATCAGTGTAGGACAGTATTCATGCCCTGAATTCTCCTAGTTAGAAACATTTGTGGCTCTTCCAGCTTTGGCAAGTGCCTGATTAGATACATGCCAAAGGGAGCATTGTATACAATGATAGGTTTGATAAGGGCTGAGTAGAGTGTTACTTGAACTTCCTTGGAACTGGATGCCATACCCTTACCTGTAAGTTGGCTGAAATAGAATGATTTTTCTTATTGTCTTAGCTACGTGTTAGTTAATGGCCAAATGGCTGTCTACATATGTTCCTAGATCCCTTACTACTGAGTCAACTCTTAGGAGTGTTTTTTATCGCTGGAGTAATTAACTTGGGTTGACAGTTTCCCAAAGTGCATTATAATGCATTTTTGGTATTGAGTTTTATGAAATGGCATTGGCACCAGTCATTTGTCTGTGTAAAGCTCTCTTACAAGATGTTGGTGTTTTGGACTGAATCTGTAATAGCACCCAATTTATAGTCATCTGTGAACTTGGCGAGCTAGATGCTTGGAATGTTAAGAGTTAACTTCTGAAAGGTAGGTGCCAAACAGCAACAGGCCTGGCATGGAGCCGTGGGTTACTCCACTGGTGACAGGTCTCTTGGTGGAGGTGGTGTCACTGATCCTGACTTCTTGGGTCCTGTCTGTGAGCTAGCCAGCAATCCAGTGAGCTATTTAAGGATGTATCAAAAACTAGTAAAACAAAGCGAAGGCTCTCAGGTTGCCACACGAAACAAGGTTTATTAATAGATATCACAATACACCAAAAAATAATAAAACGAACTAGAAACTCAGTAAAAAATATATATACATGTATAAGTACTAAGCGCTTTCACCCTCTTGTCATATGGGCATCTTCAGAGTACTAACGCATCATCTGGTAGTGACTGTCAAATAAATTCCCTCCTAATTACACAACGCTCTTAATTAATCAATCAATTACACAATTAAGTATTCCAGTTTAAAAAAAACATTTAAAAAGTTGGATTAAAACTATTATTATAATGTAAATAGTAAAAACTAAATGTAGTAGTAAAAAGTAATTGTTAAAACTTGGCATATCGTAACAACTATAGCTGCCAGAATAATTAGTTAATAAATACTAGCTTGCCATTCCCTGTTATAAATATAACTACCAATTCCATAAGGAACACACATAAATATAAATGTAATGTATATAGTATGCAAAAATAGAATGCAAAAATATATGTTATACACTGTAAAAACACACAAATACACAGCCATTTCTTAAAAAACAATAAAGTGTACTTAGATACAGTAAGACTTCTGTTTCAAAATGCTAGAAATAGAAATATGTCTGTTAATGCCTGGTGTACAGTTGGCGTTTAATCTTAACTGCCATAGGCATTCCTTGGCTTCTAGCAGATTGTTATAATCACCTCCTTTGTCTCCAAATTGTGGGGTCCTATCTATCACAAAAAATATGAATCTTTTAAAATTTTCACACTTAATAGTATGTGCGTATAGTGAATTCACCATTTTTTTGTTTTTAATGTCTCTATTGGGCTCCATTATACGTTCCTTTAGTTTCCTAGTAATTTTACCTACATAATACAGGAGGTCAATAACTTCCACAAGACCTTTATTAGAATTATCTTTCTTTAAGTGTGATAATCAGCATACACTTTTCGTTGCGAAAAAGTAACGCCAACTTCCTCAGAAGAACAAACTAGTATTTTTACTACTAGCTACTTATATACTTCAGTCCATTAAAATCTAAACAATTAATCAATCAATCAATCAATTTAAAATGTGGTTATTTAAATGAATATTTAAACACGAACTGAATGTGGCTACAAGTGCTAAAAAGTCAACATATAGCCATCAGCGTTAACATCAACATTAAATGTCTTTTTTACATTAATAATTATTCATGCCTGACATATACATTACAATGAACACAGATATAAATCATTAAGGCAGGACACTAACTTTAACTTAATAAAAGTACTAATCAAGTACAGCATAAAAAATCAATTAAAAATCTAATACCCTAACTTCTATACAGAACAAACAGCTATACTTCATAACTAGGTGGTAAATTGTGTTTATTTTGAAACCAAAATGTTTAAAACACAAAAAGCACTAAGATAATCAAAACACAACAATAGAGGCACAAAATCTGGTTCATACTCAAGGGCATAAAAACATAATAGCATAAATGTCAGAAACACTGCACCTAGCTTGAAATAAATAAATGAATAATGGTGTCTAGTCAAATAATAAAATAATATAATATAACAAAATAATAAGTTAAAATCTAGCTCGAATGCCTTAACTTCTATGAAGTAACGTCGCCTATACTGCACATTTATTGTTATCAAAGGCAGACAAACTCGATATTTTTGATATTTTTATGAGGGCACAAAGTCTAAGTTACATTTAAGACTATAAACTTAAATGTATATTCCTTCATTTAACGAACAACTAGATTTAAAAGTGAATGTGAGTGACTAGGGCTATTTTAGAAGAAGATGTTCGACTAAATGACTGAGTCTTTCAATCAATTGATTACTACATTATATAATAAAAATATATAATAATAATAATAATAAATAATAACAATAATATTTATCATTAAAATTTTTGTTATGTATTTATTATTTATTATTATTATTATATATTTTTATTATATAATGTAGTAATCAATTGATTAAAAGACTCAGTCATTTAGTCGAACATCTACTTCTAAAATAGCCCTAAATCTAAATCTAGTTGTTCGTTTGATTGATTAATTGTTTAGATTTTAATGGACTGAAGTATATAAGTAGCTAGTAGTAAAAATACTAGTTTGTTCTTCTGAGGAAGTTGGCGTTACTTTTTCGCAACGAAAAGTGTATGCTGATTATCACACTTAAAGAAAGATGATTCTAATAAAGGTCTTGTGGAAGTTATTGACCTCGTGGATTGCTGGTTCTTTCTTCAAAAGTTTGTCTTTTCTGGTTAACTTGTTACCTACATAATACACAGGACATGATATACAAGTAGCTAAGTAGACCACCATTTTTGTATTGCAATTACAGTATCCGGGACATTTGATTGATTTTCCATAACCTTGCACCATAACATATGGTCCATCATTCACATATTTACAACTTTTACAAAATCCACATTTACTCATTTTTGACATGTTATACAGCTGGCCCTTATTATAGTTTTCCATACATTCTTTTAAATTAATGCCCCGACTGTAGGTGATCTTAGGAAAATTACCTATTACTTCACTAAATTCATCCTTGTTTGAAAAGACACTAATCCAAGTGTCATTTAATATTTAACTACGGTCCTCATTGTAAGGTATAATAAAGGCATCCCTTTTGTTAGTAGTTGTCGTTTTTGTGGATAGAGTATCTAATCCAAATTTTATAATGGGTTTATATGCGGTATTCCTTTTAGTCTTTACTTCTTCCCTAATTTCATGTAAAAGGTTACATGGATAACCCCTGTCTAGAAACATATTAATAAGTGTTTCCAATTCAAGAGTAAATTTGTTATCTTCACTAATAATACATGATAGCCTAACCATCTGTCCCTTTACAAGATTCTTTTTTGAAAGTGTGGATGGCAACTACTGTAATGCAGAAAAGAATTTGAATAAGTCTTTTTCCTAAAAATATTGGACTCAATATTACCATTGTTAAAATAAAATTGAATGTCTAAATATTCACAATTTTTCTCATGTATTTTACTTGTAAAGGTCAAAAAAGTTGATGTTGTACCAAGAAACTGGATAAATTCCTTTATTTCATCTTTATTGCCCTTCCAAAAAATAAGGATATCATCCAGGTACCTAACATAAAGTGATATTTTTGACCAGTACATGGAAGTAAAAATGCATTGGGTCTCCCATTGGGCTAGCACTAAGTTTGCATATATTGGCGCACACCTGGCACCCATTGCTACCCATGTACATTGTCTAAAATATTCACCATCCATGAACATATAGTTGTTAACTTTTTGCATACTATATACATTACATTTATATTTATGTGTGTTCCTTATGGAATTGGTAGTTATATTTATAACAGGGAATGGCAAGCTAGTATTTATTAACTAATTATTCTGGCAGCTATAGTTGTTACGATATGCCAAGTTTTAACAGTTAGTTTTTACTATTACATTTAGTTTTTACTATTTACATTATAATAATAGTTTTAATCCAACTTTTTAAATGTGTTTTTTTAAACTGGAATACTTAATTGTGTAATTGATTGATTAATTAAGAGCATTGTGTAATTAGGAGGGAATTTATTTAACAGTCACTACCAGATGATGTGTTAGTACTCTGAAGATGCCCATATGACAAGAGGGTGAAAGCGCTTAGTACTTATACATGTATATATATTTTTTACTGAGTTTCCAGTTCGCTTTATTATTTTTTGGTGTATTGTGATATCTATTAATAAACCTTGTTTCGTGTGGCAACCTGAAAGCCTTCGCTTTGTTTTATTTTAGGATGTATGCCTAGCTCAGACAGCTTGTCAGCCATGGCTGAGTGGGATATTGTATCAGATGACTTTGATTAGGTTAAGATACGCATTATGCATTGTTTTACCCTCATCCCATACCGTGTTGAGCCTTTCATTGAAGCCTACCTTGTTAAGCAAGCATGACCTTCCCTTAAAAAAGCCAAATTGGGATGGGTCCAATGTTTACAGGTTACCAATGGCCTTGTTTGTCATTTCCATGATAATTAGATCCATGGCTTACATATTATTCCTGTTAGACTGAAGAGTATGCAGTTCCCTGGGTCAGTTGATGGTCCACCATGGTAGATGGGAATGACTGTTGTGGTCCTGCATTCATTAGGATCCTAGGCAGTTTCAAGGCTTTAGTTGAAGAGTGCCCAAAGTGGTCCTGATGTGTTGTGTTTTAGATTGTTCGGGAGGTAACCAGGGATGTGGTTGTGACCCATGGAGGCTATGTTCTTGGCTTTAGCAAGATCTGCCAGCACCTGTTCCCTCCTAATAGTTAGAGGTGTTTTTTCAACAGGATTTTGCCTGGTTGAGCTAGAAGGGAGTGGGGGTGAAGTTTGAACTGAATTTATCAGCCAGTTAATTTATTATGTCTCCCTAATTGGTGAAGGTGGTACATTTCAGCACCTGCTGTGTGCTACCTTTAATGTTCCAGACATAGCTAAAGAAGGCCTTGTGATTTTCCTTAATCTGCAAAGCTATCCTGACCTCTAGTCCTTAGTTTCTTGCTTAATTGTTTAAGAGAGCACTTGTCTTTTAGGGAGTTTTATATATTGAATGCTTTAATGCACTATTTTTTATCAGGAAACTGAAAGGTAAAATTGTAAATCCACTATGTTTCCAGTTAGGCAATGAAGTGATTATCCAACTATAAGGACACAGGAAGTTCACTTACTGAAAAAAAAATAGTTTGCATTTCTCTTGACAAACAAAACCATATATCATAGTGCTAGGGAAACAAATGGATACACTCATTATATAACTATAAATATAACAACTGCTGCCACAAATAAAATTAAAAGGTCAAGTTCTAGGAGGCTGTAAAGTATAATTCTCAGTTTGTTATACAGAATCTGAGAAAACCTATGTAAGCTGTATTAAACAGAGTCTTTACGCAAACATATTCCTACTCGGGCAACAGCCTGTAGTGAAAACCGTTCACAAAGTGGGTGGGGGGTGGGGGGATCACATGAGACCTCAACAGTTTTAGATGTCCTTCAGATGTCCATGTTGCAGGATTATAACATGAGGGATTCCACGCCTAGGTGACCTGAACATCTGGCTAGTGTACCGAAGACTTAAAACAACTGCAAGGTATGTTGATGTTGCACATAGAATAGCAGCCGAAGTAGGCCATAAAAGTGATGTCTGCACATACCATCCTCATAGCCGGCCTTAGGCATAGGCCAACTAGGCGGCTGCCTAGGGCGCCGCTGTAGCAGCGGCGCTTTTCCAGTAATTATCTGGTGTAGGTAGACCAAGATGGGGGCACTGGGTGAAGTCATGGGGGTCGCCATGGAGCCCTTTTTCCTAGGGCACCAGTTCATCCTCAGAACTTCTCTGCCGTCAGTCTAATGACATCTTCTACCATTCGTCTGATTGCCAAGTGGTTGCTGTTTCAGATAAGTGTTTTTTCTTGCTACTATATGTTTTCCAAGGTTAACGTTATCCAAGAAAGGCACATGCCATTGTGTTAGACAAATTCCACACAAAGATAACCACGATCAGTGTCTTTTCTGTCTGGGGTCAGATCAAGACTATAAGGCTTGCTCGATTTGTCAGGTGTTTGTCCCTAAGACACTCAGCAGTCATCTTTCTGCCCTGAACATCTACCATGAGAATCAGAGACTCAAGCGACTAGTGTTTGCAATGGAGGGTACATCTGGTGAGCCTCCAAAGAAGGTAAAAAAGGTTAGGCCTGAATCTTTGACTGTCCCTCTGAACCCAGACATCCCTCTCAAGGTCAGTGAAGGCTGGAGGTCCGTTTGGTGCCTTGTTCTCTTCCTGCAGCGAGTACTGGTTTGGAAGCCGTTAAAGAGAGTTCCATTAGTATGTCCACAGAGGCCTTGCAGACATCCATTCAGGACATTAAGGAAGAACTGTGGCTCACTTCCTTGGAAGTTCCTCGCAGTACTTCTCCTGGCTTAGCTGTTGAAGTCAGTCCGACATCTGTGCCGGAACACAGGCCTATATCAGCCCATCCATCCCAGCCTAGGATGTGATCCTTCCTTAAAAAAACAAAAACATGTTTCCACCTCTCTGGATCCTTCCCCAGACTGGCAAGCTTTTTCCCCAGGGAATTCTTAATGCTTTCCTAGCACTGGGACCTTCCTGTGTTCAAACTGCTACTCCAGTTTCTCCTCCTCCTTTGCCTAGAATTTCTGCTGTGAAACAGGAGGCCTCTGAGGAAGGAGTTTCATCCTCAGATGAGTCTCTGGCTTACTCAGCACGAATTGATTCCCCCCTGGGTTATGCTTCCACTGAAGTTGATTTAGTGGAGGAGACTCCCCTGAGGAAGACATATCCTTTGAGAAACAGTCTCAAGGATGAGAGACTTTTTCAAGTGGGAAAGCTCACAAGTTTCAGAATTGCAGAAGATGTGCTACAACCTCTTACAGATGGACCCCCTTTCTCCTTCAGCTATTCCACCTGCCCTGCGTACCTTTTAGGATACTTTTCTTTCTCAGTCCAAAAATACAGATTCACAACCTCATAAGTTTTACAAGGTCCCTGAGGACAGCAAATTTATTTTCAAATGTGCCTCTGCAGATCCTACTGTGATTTCAGTGTCTGCAGGTTGACATTCCAGATTTTTGACCTCCACTACCCTTCTTCCCTCAGATAAATACAGCAAGATGATGGAGAGGATTCATAAAAGTCTACACATCCTGTACTTTGGCCTTCAGGGCCATTAACATTAACTATCAGACTCATATGTCTAAGTATGTTCTGGCCCTGTTTTCTCAGGCTTCACAGTTGTTGACAGATCTTCCTGATTCTGCAGCCAAAGCACAGCTTTCCTCTCTCTTGACAGCCTCCTCCCAAGTAACTGCACACTCCATAAAGTGCAGCCATGATGCAGCTGAGGTATCTGCTAGATCATCTGAATCTGGATCTGTCCTTAGGAGGTATTCCTTGCTAATATTGAAGCATTTGCCTGATGATATCAAGCCAAATGTTATGGATGCACCTCTTGACAGTTCTGCTGTTTTTGGTGCTAATGCTGCTGCCCTTTTCAAATCCCTTCAAGAAAAAAGGGAAAGAGTTACAGGAACTGAAGCACATTTTTGTGTTCCCAGTCCCAAAGTATTATAGGAACTATCCTTCCAAACCTGATTTTTTGGAGGAAGAAAACCCTCACCCCTCCTCTCCCTCACAAGAAGGGAACACACAGACAGAGCTCCACCAAATCTCAACCAGCGTCGGCTCAAAAGCCCCCATATTCTTGACTAGTTAGGTAGTCTGTGACTACCTGCCCAGTCTCTCCAACATTCCTCTTTCCCAGTGCCTCTCTCACTTTCTTTTTTCATGGAAAACCGTTATCACAGACAAATGGGTCTTCTGTTGTCCAAAACGGCAACTACATGGTGGAAATCCATTCCTTCTTTCATGGGCATCCCTCAACACCCTCAAAACCAGCTGCTTCTTTTCCCCTCAGGTGCTTCAAGACTTGATCTCACAGTGGACCATTCAGGAAGATCCCCCTCTGCAAAGAGGAGAAGGGTTCTATTACAAGATGTTTCTAGTCTCCAGGAAAGATGGTTCATAGAAACCAATTCTAGATCTGTCCCAACTCGGTCTTTTTCTTCAAGTTTCCACCTTCTGCATGCTGGCTGTCCAGACTTTGTTCCCTGTCTTGCTTCCTCAGGCCTTTATGGTTTCTCTAGACATCAGGAATATATATCTTCATATCCCCATTCACCCTCTATTCAGGAAATTCTTATTTTTTTTGTTGCTTCCTCTCATTTTCAGTTTTGTGCTTTGCCCTTTGGACTCTCCGTGGCTCCAAGGGTCTTCACAAAATGTTTGACTCCTGTCATTGCCTTTTGCAGACTTCACAGAATTCTGATTTACCCTTATCTGGATAACCTGCTTATTCAAGCAAACCATCCAGAGGTTCTGCAACAGAACCTGCAAACCACCATATCCCTGCTCCAAAGCCTGGTGTTCACTGCCAGCTACAAGTCCTCCCTCAACACTTCTCAGGATTAGGTTTTCCAAGGTTGCAGGGTAAGGACAGACCATATGATGGCTTTTCTCCCTCTGCAGAAAAGACAGTTTTTGCTGACCTACTTCCAGCAGTTGCTTCCTTTAACTTCAGTGTCACCTAGAGAGTTTCTCCAAATGCTCAGGTTCGTAGCATCTGTTTTTCCCCACGTTACCCTCAGACAGACTTCACATGCAAAAATTCCACTGGTATCTGAAAACACTCTGGTGTCAGCATGCTCGACCTGTGAAGTTTGTTCTTTCTCTTCTTGCTTGTCTGAAGAAAGAGATACACTGGTGGATTCAACAAATATCTCTGAATCCAGGTCTTCCACTACAGGCCCTGCATCATATGCAGGAACTATTTACAGATGCTTCAGACATGGGGTGGAGAGCAAAATTGGGAAACTTAAAAGTTCAAGGCCTGTGGTCCTCTTCTATAGGGAAGTACCATATCACCATCAGAGAGATGAGGGCTTTGATTCGTGCTCTCCAAGCTTTGTAGTCCTCTCTCCGCCCAGGTCCCCTGAAACTGTTAACAGACAATACCACAGTGCTTTGGTATGTGAACGAGGAGAGGGACACAAAGTCATACCTGCTGTGCAGGTTGGCCCTTCAGGCCTAGGAGATCAGGTCTTTGTACTAGATGTTTACATTCCTTCAGCTCAAAATGTTCTGGCAGACACTCTAAGCAGGTCCATGACACAAGCCCACAAATGGATATGTTTCTAGACATTCTTCACCAGTGGAGTACTCCTCAAGTAGATCTCTTTGCTTCCTCCTTGAACAGACAACTTCCAAAATTTTCTGCCAGAGTCTCAGATCCTCTGGTAATGAAGGTAAACGCTCTTAACAGTCTCGTGGAAGGGGATTTGTTTATGCGTTCCCCCCTTCCCACTCATTCAGAAGGTTCTGCCAAGGCAGCACTGGTTCCCTCTTCTTTTGCAGTTGGCCAAGGGCAGTCATCACAAGTTACCTCACAGGGTGAATCTTCTCACACAAGACAAGGGATCTCTTATCCACCCACATTTAACAACTCTGAGCCTGACTGTGTGGGTGATAGGCTTCTGATACCTTTCTGACACCTTTTTTCCTTAGGTCGTGCTTCTAGTCCTGCAGGACATCAGGAAACCCAATAGTAGGAGATCCTACTTGTCCAAATGGAAGAGGTTCTCTGTGTGGTGTCCGAAGAAACTGCTAGATCCATTTTCAATGGACAGTCTCCTAGTTCTTTCTTATTTGCGTGAGCTGCTTAAGGTCAGATAGACTTGCTCTTCTCTTAAAGCCCACTTATCTGCCATTTCTGCATGTCTGCCTCTAGCTCCTCCTTTAGCTTCTAGGTTAGAGGTTAAGCTGTTCCTTAAAGGTGTCCTTCACATCAAACCTCCCAGGAAACCTGTTCCTCGTCCCTGGGATTTGAATTTTGTACTGGAAAACCTTACTCAGGTTCCTTTTGAGCCTGCAGTCTCTGCTTCTTTGAAGCATTGCACATGGAAGATAGTTTCACTGGTAGCCATCACCTCTGCTAGAAGAGTCTCTGAACTTCAAGCCTTAATGGCTTCCCAGCCTTTTCTCATCTTCCACAAGGATAGGGTTTCACTCCATGCTAACCCATCCTTCATGCCTGAAGTGGTTAATTACTTGTCCCTTAACCAATGTATTCATCTACCTACCTTATTTCCTTCCCCTCAAAATTCTAGTGAAAGGGTTCTACATACCTTGGGTGTGCATAGAGAAGTCCGATTTTACCTAGACAAGACCAAGTCCATTAGGAAATCAGAGCAACTGTTTCTGCCTTTCATCCCAGGGTGCTGAGAAAACCTGTTTCTAAACAGACTATTTCCACTTGGATCTCTAAGGCCATTTCCTTATGGTATGTGTTCCATGGAAAGACACTTTCTTCCTCAGTAAAAGCTCACTCCACTAGGGCTGTAGCTTCCTCTGGCAGCTTCTTCAAAGGTCTAGACACTGCCTGTGTTCTGGAAGGAACTACATGGTCTTCTGTCCACACCTTCACCAAACACTACAAGCTGGATACTATCTCCAGATCCAGAGCAGGCTTTGCCAGGGCAATCCTGCATAGTTTCATGGAGACTTTTTCTGCTCCAGCCACCCTTTCCCTTTCAGGAGCTTTGGTACTCTCCCTCATGTTACAAATACTGCAATATGGGACTAGAAGGACATGGAATAGTTGTGTAAAATCTTATCATAGTCCTAGATGTCCTTCTCGTCTATTTTGCAGTATTCTATCCCACCCTTCTTCCCCCTTAGTTCATGCCTTTCTTAGGATGATATTTTGTTTTTACCTCCTATCCTTGGGCTGGTGTTCTGACTGAAGCATTCAGTTCTGAGGATGGTATGTGCAGACACTTTTATGGCCTATGTCAGCTGCTATCCTATGCGCAAAATCGCACATAACTTGCAGTAGTTTAAGTCTTTAGTATACTGGCCTGACATTTGGGTTGTCTAGGTGGGGAAGGACATCTATGGTTATGGTAAGATTTTACACTATTCTTGAATCAATATGACAAATTTTGTATGTAAAATCATGGAGAGAATCATAATGGAGCTTCCCAACATAACACAATGAGATCAATCGTGCACTTTTCGTTGAACAAGCAACAGCACTTAAGCCATTTTTGTTTGCTGCTCATCTTGACCTTCTCTTAGCATTTTACATTGTTCCTGATAAGGGAATAATGGACAAATTAAAACCATTAAGTGTCCATTTATACATTGTTTTGGTAAACACTGTCTAAGCAAAAAGGCACAACAGATCATGTGTGTCAGTGGCTCATCAGGTAGAATACTTGCCTTTGGTGCTTAATATCAGAAGGCTGTGGGTTCTATTCTGACTTGAGATGCTTGGATTGATTTCAATTACTGACTTTGCAGTGTAGCATACAGGGTGCTGTACTCCTGAGTGTGCTGTAGTTCAGATGAGACATTAAACCGATGACCCATCTGTTTGAGTCAGTGTTACCTATGCTGGATGTAAAAGATCCCACTTTACTGAAGATAAGAGTTGGGATTGCTTTAGCTCAGCAAAGTGACATGCTCATTGCAACATACTGTATGGAACAACATTGTACTCTTCATTTTTCTTTCCAAGAACTGGCTTTATGAATAAGGTACAGTCTTCAGTGAGTAAGCATATCCCTATAATGTAAGTATAGTGCAGCTTTATTTATTTTTTAAACATTGATTCTTGTTTGAGCGAGAGCTGTTGCTCAAAATTTGAAAACGGCTCCGTGTTTTATATGGTGGTCTCTGAGCAACTGAGCTGTTTTTTTATAATGCTTTTTTATGCCCTGCACAAAGTGGAAAAGGATAGTGAGACCGGATCTGAATCCCAGTGTTCATTGTTAACTTTGTTGCTGGGTAAATGTGTACTAAACCTTCAGATTTAAGCAGTATTTCTGTTACTGTGTTTTTCTGTCTTTGAACTTCAGATGGCAACAATGGCAACATTGATGAGAGAGTAGGGTACAATGCCACTAACCAGGAACAAGGTGGAGGCTTTATGTTTTAGCCAATATGACATAAGAACGTGTCTTACAACGATGGATGTCTTTGTATGGTCTAGCAGATGTATTGTCCTCCTTGCAGGAGATTGTGCCTCTGATCATGATGAGCTGTGATGTTAGTTTTTTTTTTAATGAAGTTTGCTGGTTGCTTATTCTAGTTGCTGTGTGTTGCTGTACCGATGATGGATGCTCTGTTTTTTTTTTTTTGTGATGTGAGGCTTTCACTGGTTTAGTTTACTGGATAGCTGCTGGCACACTTGAGAAAGCTTGTGAGCTCAGATTGCTGCATTAGATCTGGTGCAGGAACTGTCATCGTTGCTCTACTTCTTAAATGCAGTTCAGTTTTGGAAACGTGTTCTGATTTAGTGGATGGAGTAGTATACAGCTCTGAGGCATTGAAATAGTGTATGTGGAGAGGGATGATATAAAATATTGTAAATCACTTTTCCCACCCAGTGTCTGCCAACCTTTTGTGTGGGCAGGGGGAGACAGCATTATTGCATCTTAGTTCTAGCACTATACACTGGTTTGTTTGTTTGTGTCTTTTGGCTTTTCCCAGTTAAGGGGTCGCCACAGCGGAACTCCGGTCCGCTAATGATTAGTAGTGGATTTTTACGTACCGGATTACCAGCCCTGACGCACAACCTTCAACAAAGGCATGCCCCATTCACGTATGCCTCCACACAGAAGACGCTCTAGCTGAGAATCGAACGGGACAACGTCTTGCTATGAGGCGACAACGCTACCGCAGCACCACCACCGCAGTATAGCACTGTACACTGGTAAGAACTATATATCAATTTTGACAAGTTTAGTTTTAGAGTCTTTCAACATAGGTTAGCCATACTAGCAGCTATTTGGACTGCACTGAATCTGTTGTGTTCTTATAACTGGCTCGGTGGGTAAGTCTAGGTTTGTTCCACACACAGCGGGTGGTTGATTAGAAACCCCCAGTGCACAAGGACATCTTACACAGGGAATGTAGGGATATGCAAACACACACACACACACACACACATATATATATATATATATATATATATATATATATATATATATATATATAAAATAGGTTTACTATGAAATAGTCGACTTTCAAAATAAATTCCTATCTGAAATATCGATGCACATGTTCGAAACGGAATGTCAAAAAGGTCAGAATGTCGCCAACACACTTTCTCAAGTGAATTCAACCTTTCCTGTCATCCATAGACTGCAATTGGACACTGCATATCATGTGACATAACTGTTATGCAGGGGGGCAAGCCACCCCTACCCCCCCCCATGTGGAGGCTTGCGCCACCCCCACCACCCCGCATATTACATATTCCATCTCTGAGATCGTACTACAGATGGGGAAAGGCTAATTTCTTGCTCCGCACTGTACCATGGTCTTTTGTCATAAGGTCGATCACATATGTGCAAATGCTCAGTGCATTCGCTGAACCAGGACTCGCACAGATGAAGGTTCAACAACACGGATTCAGTCAACTAAATTTCGATATCCCGTAGTCATTGAACCTTCACTCACAATTTTGGTGGTAAACTATATAATATATATGCATACAAACACACACTTGACATTTGCTAGGGGCCCCTAAAATGGTAACACTGACCCTGCTTCTCGAGAGTGATCACCTATGTCTTTGTGTGTATCTGCACTCTCAAGTGTAGTCTGTGCTAGTCATGCTGGTTTTCCCATAAGCTGCAGTCTTATCACAAAATGATAAGTTAGAGACTGAAAGCATTTGAGTGCATTTACTGTGAAGCATTCAGCTCTTTGTCAGTCTCTGCTACGTGTTCATATACAGCAAATATGTAGAAAAATCCAAGCAAGCGAAAAACAAGCCAAGGAACAGTATAAGCAGTACGAACTGTTTTAATAAAATTAGCGCTTTCGGAATAGTCGATGCTTTTCCTTCTTCAGATAACAAATGCAATGCGTTTAAACAATTTATACACAAACACATCTCAATTAATTAATGGACAATTAATCAATTAGTAATTAACATAATAAGGTAATCAAGACAGCCAACTTTTTAAATTCACTATATTAAAACAAGTAATTCAGGATGAGAGGGGTGGGCCATGGCAGATAAAACTGGAAATTGAGGAACTCCTATGGCAAATTAGGTGTGTTGCCCATATTCCCCAGGGCTAAATGAAAGCATCTCTATTAAATGCTTTCTTAAGCGTTAGCTTTTAGCCAAAATAAACTAATGTAGTATTTTTGAGAGGCTCTAAATAAATTGCACATAGGTAATTTTTTATCTTAACGTATTTTGTTGATGTATTTAATACGCGATATTTTGGGTTATTAAGTTGGCTGTCTTGATTATCTTATTATGTTAATTACTAATTGATTAATTGTCCATTAATTAATTGAGATGTGTTTGTGTATAAATTGTTTAAACGCATTGCATGTGTTATCTGAAGAAGGAAAAGCATCGACTATTCCGAAAGCGCTAATTTTATTAAAACAGTTCGTACTGCTTATACTGTTCCTTGGCTTGTTTTTCGCTTGCTTGGATTTAAAGGTTTTTAGACATTTATTTGTTTTAAGTTTATTTATGGCGAACTCAGCTGGAGCAGTTTCGCAGAAGGATTTGTTCTCACAGGAAGAGCTTTTATTTCAACCCTCTGACAACAATAATGTTGCACCCGGGGAGGCGAATGCCATCGGAAACCTCACGGCACTTATTCATGTCCTTATGGGCCGTGTGGATAACCTAACTTAGAGGATGGATAATTTACTACCTGCTTCGAACACCACGGAACCTACTATTCAACCTAGAGGGAATGTAATTAATGCAGCCTTACAACCAACACCAAACAATAATATCGTGTCAGCCTCTAACAGTCATTCTTCGCCAGTTTCCATCATTCACGGAAGTAGGGGCAATCAACAACAAATTACAACGGATAACGTTATTGAGTTAAATGGGCTTGAACGTGATACAAGAACCCAGAGACACACTAATAATGCATCGCAAGTAACCGCTAATGAGCCTGCACTGGCTAATGAGCTTTTACCATCCATTGGAGCCTTTTTGAACAACGAGAAGTTTTTTGGTAACAGTCCGTTGCAGACAGCAGCTTCTCCTGACACTTCAGGGGTGAGTAACCTCTTAACTAACATTAATGAATTTGATAAAAAATTATTTCGCTGTAGGAAACTACAGCTGGAAATTGCTTACCTGGATGAATGCTTACAAAAGGAACTAGTGCCGAAAGGACTAAGACAGTGGAGGTACCCCGTCGGCTTGATCGATGGATCAGAGTTCCACTGTGAGTTGCTGAACTTGTTTAATAAACAAGGTTATGAGTTCATTAGAGCACTCATTAACCACTATAAATCTGAAGTCATTTGTTTAAAAAGCGAGCTAGAAGTGCTGGATCAATTAATTAAATCTAATGTTGATTTTCCTCGGTACAAATATGAGTACACGAGGATTTTTAACAGCATTGAAGCTAGCATCAGTAAAATGACTGATACCAAAAAGAAGAAAATTGCTAGGGATATGCAGCAATATGCTAGTAAAAAGGCATATCCACCTCCACCACCTAGTTACGCTTCTAGTAACCGCCCCAATGTCCCTAATGAAGAAAATTTTAATACCGAAGGCTTGTGTGATAATGACAATGTATCAGGGCAAACACCTACTTTACGTAGGAGTGATCGAATTAAAAACAATCAAAATAACAACAATCACCAAGCCTATGTTACCAATATTAACCCTCAACCATCAACTAGTCACCGTCAGGGTTTTCAAGTGGTTCAACCCAACCAGATGAAGAAAATGATACCAATGGACAACCAGGGATGAATAAAGAACAAAAGGAACCGACGAAGGAAATAACTAGGATTGACTCATTAAAACCACAAATCTTAACAAATACAAGAGGGGATTTTCACATCTATAATTATACAGATTTGATTATTCCTCAAGACATTATTGATTTCTTTGCAGTAGTATTAATTTTTGTACCCGAGTCCTATATGAACCTAGTGAACACTATTGTTGATCTTAAATTATTTTCACGTAAAATTAATCTGACTGCTTTGTTAGGTTCTACTTCACTAGTTAATAGTTCATTTAGAGTGCCTAGTCTGTATAATCCACCCTTGCACCCAAACATCCTCTGTTTTGAGAAAATGTGTGAGATAGATTTTCGATCCTATAGTAAACATATAAACAAAAATAAGAAGGAGGGTAGTAATATAAATAACAATGAACGTGATTTCATTCAATTACTCAAAGATTGTAAAATCAGAGTAATGAAGCCGGACAGGGGCAGTGGATTGGTCTTCATGGATCATGCAGTATATGTTACATCTATTACTAAGCACTTAGATACCACAACTTACAATATAGTTAGTCTAAATGAAATAAATACATCTTTTAAGAAAATTAGAGAGACACTAGATGATTTTCTATTGGAAAGGGCTATAGATATCGACTTGTTTAACTTTCTGACAATGTTGGCCCCTAGAACACCGGCCCTGTTTGGCACACCCAAGATCCACAAGAGAATAGCTGACCCTCCATTTAGACCTATAGTTGATGGTCGTGGGTCCATTATGTACGGTTGTGCCAAATATGTAGATTCTATTTTGAAACCCTTAATACGTAATGAGCAGCAAATATGTAAAGACTCCTGGAGTTTCCTAAGTGAACTTAGTAAGATTCAATTCAATTCTGACTACAAGTTCTTGACAATTGATGTCAGGGACTTATACACTGTCATTCCTCAAGCCGTGGGTTTAGAGTGGATTAGGGAATTTATGGTACAAAGGAAGGTTAGTGAAAATACAATTTATGTAGTTGGGGCCCTGTTGGAGATCATCCTTAACAACAATTACATGGTTTTTGAAAGTAAAAGGTATCTTCAAAAAACTGGGGTAGCTATGGGGTCTCCATGTGTAGGAAGCTTCGCCAATTGTGTAATGGCACATTGGGAGAAGACACTACTGTTTAAAAACAAGCTCTTCCAAAAATATGTCGCTTGGTATACTCGTTACCAAGACGACATGTTTTTACTTTGGCATGGCCCTAGTGAAATTGTCCATGATTTTGTAGTTTCCATTACATCTCTAACAGATTTCTTTGAATTTACTTATAATTTGCAATATGACAATATAAACTTTCTGGACATTCACGTGTATAAAGACATACACCATGGCGCCTTTAAAAGTACCATATTTAGGAAACCTACTTATTCGAATTCCCTTCTTCACTTTTCTAGCTGCCACCCTTACCACCAGAAGAAATCTGTTGTTAAGGGTCAGATGGTTAGGGCAGCTAGAATGGTTTCAGATGTGAATGAATTTATGAAAGAATGTGAAGTAATCGGAAATATGTTTTCTAACAGAGGGTACCCTACAATGCTAATTTCAAAGATCACTACAGAAGTTATCACTAAAAGACAAATAGGGTATTTTAAACCCTTACTGTCTAAGGACAACATAGCGGAACAAGTTAATCTTGTAGATAGACATACCAATGTCTCTGATGGACCTACCAACAAATTTTGCACTAGCTTCTTATGCACATACAATCTAGATCATGCTTTTATTAGAGAGATCTTGAATAAGAACTGGGCTCTCATCACTGAGGATAGTAGTTTGAACAGTCTGCTTGGCGATCAGTTAAAGATTACGTATAGACGAGGGCTCAATTTAAAATCACTACTGGAATATCATAAAAAAACATCTGTGTCTAGGAATAAGGGTATGATTAAATGTGGAACCTGTCAACAATGTAAGCACTTAAACACCGCTTATCAGTTTACAATAAATGGTAAAAACTACAAAGTCCAGGGTAAATATAATTGTGACTCTAGGGGTATTATCTACGCAGCAATATGCCAAAACTGCACCGCTTTTTATATAGGGAAGACAGAAAGGAACCTTAAACAGCGTATATATGAGCATCAATACGCTATAGCCAAAGGGGATAAGACAAATGCCCTGGCAAAACATACACTTCTGTTTCCCAACCATATTTTTAAATTCACTATATTAAAACAAGTAATTCAGGATGAGAGGGGTGGGCCATGGCAGATAAAACTGGAAATTGAGGAACTCCTATGACAAATTAGGTGTGTTGCCCATATTCCCCCAGGGCTAAATGAAAGCATCTCTATTAAATGCTTTCTTAAACTTTTAGCACTTAAGCGTTAGCTTTTAGCCAAAAGAAACTAATGTAGTATTTTTGAGAGGCTCTAAATAAATTGCACATAGGTAATTTTTTATCTTAACGTATTTTGTTGCTGTATTTAACACACAATATTTTGGGTTATTAAGTTGGCTGTCTTGATTATCTTATTATGTTAATTACTAATGGATTAATTGTCCATTAATTAATTGAGATGTGTTTGTGTATAAATTGTTTAAACACATTGCATTTGTTATCTGAAGAAGGAAAAGCATCGACTATTCCGAAAGCGCTAATTTTATTAAAACAGTTCGTACTGCTTATACTGTTCCTTGGCTTGTTTTTCGCTTGCTTGGATTTAAAGGTTTTTAGACATTTATTTGTTTTAAATATGTAGAAAAACAAACGTGATTTTGAACATAACTGATAAACTTAAGTTTGAGTCAAGTTAATGTATGTAGTTGGTCATCTTGGCTAATCAGTCATACAAGCTTCAAGAAGCACTTTGGATATGGCGTCTCTTGCACTTTTCCTTGTAAGTGGAAAGTATTCTTTGCTGGGTTGGCAGGAAGGAAATTTAATAAAAATGACTCCTCAAATTGTACAAGTTTTGCAAATAAGATATTAAATATGGCTAGCTAGTTGAAATGCCCGATTGAAAAGGTGCTAGTATCCAAACACAAAGAGACTTTTTTCAGCAAAAATAGGATATAGTGACGTGTCAGGTAAGATGAAGGTGAGCTGCACTGTGTGATGTCAGTTTTTAATCGGGTACCTGTACTACTTATAGATGCCAGAGTTCGTAAGCCATTTACTTATCGCAAAAGGAATCATTTCCACTTAGAAAGTGAAGCCTTCTCTCCTGACCAGAAGTCTTAGCACTGCAGATGAGGCATTTTTGGTTAAAAGGAGAAGCCAAATGCTCCTGCAGCACCTTTAGAATCAGTGGTATGAGTGATGGCTGGGAAGGCATGCAAGTAGGGACTATGCATTTGGCATTGTAATTCCTGCAGAGTGTGAGGGTTGAATGAAGTGCAGCTTTAAACACATGAATAACTCACAAGGAAACTGATGAGGTTAATTTTTCCAGAGGACTGGCCAGGGGTTAGTGCTAAATGGTCTGTATGGGATTTGGAGAAAAAAATGGAATAAAATTTCAGAAGGGCAAAGATAAGTTAGGAGATGTGGCCAGAGGATGCTTCTGTGGAAACTGCAGCACTGGTTAGATACAGCACTAGCACACTGTTGCTCTGCACTTTGCAGATATGCATAAACCAGTATCTGAAACTTTAAACCCTATAGCGTTGTTTTTTTAATTTTTTTATATGCTATTGCCACTGTGAAGGTACTACAAGATTTGCTGTGAAACCTGTAAATGTGAAACATAGCTAAAAGTCAAGTAGTCTTAAGACAGATCCCTTGTTCTTGGAAAGTAACTTAATGGTTTATATTAGTTTTCCTAAGTTTCCACTTTACCCAGTAGACTTAATGGTGAGATGTTGGACACACTTGAAGATAGTGTTTCAGCTCACCTGTGGTATTCTTCATAAGTAAATGATAAAAATCAGGTATTTATATGAATGGCTATGAGCTTGAGTAAGCAAGGTGATTTTGTTTTCAGAAAACAAGGGTGTAGGATGTTGTAGAACAGTTGACAGCAGAATACATTTAGCTAAGAATCCTGTTATACTGAGTCTGAAAACGACTAACCACAGGTGTGATTACAGTAGCCAGGATAGTGACTGAGGGAAATCTTTGACTGTCATTATCATGAGAAGAAAATATTACCTTAGATCAGTGTGTTTATTTGCTTTTGGAGCAGCATATTACTAATGCCAGTCTAGCATTTGTTTCATTTCTGGTCACCATTAAAAGCTGAAAAGAAAACTGAGAAACATGATCATGGTATCTTGTGTAGTAGATCTTTTACTGTAATGATTAAATGCACAGTCACAAAGAGCAGGTTGGTGGTGATTTGTTGTTGATTTATTCCATTTTCCTCTGTAGGAGCGATGTCAGGAGGTTTCAGCTTTCAGGCCAGTGATGAACAGCATTTTGCACCACGTCAGATTTTTAGTATCACTGCACAGGCTCTTCTCATCAGTCTTGAAACCAACAAAGTACTTGAGGTTTTTCCAGGTAGGCTTTTAACTTCTTTAAAAGTTGTAATGGCAAACTAAGAGATGGTGTAAAATATCTGTTTTATCAGAGCATCTTGAATATTTAAGAACTTTGTGAGCATTAAATGGTTCAAAAGCTGCCATCTTATTCAAACAAGAGATTCCTCTTGACGTGATTAGCACTGACTTGAAACATTCTCCCATGGGAAGTATTATATTCTCTGTCTGGAGTTGTCTGTTTAAAGCAGATACATTTGCGGTAGTGGTTGCAAAACAATTTATTCGCAGGATGTTTGGGATAAGAAGGTGGTCATCATCATATTCACCATTAAAGTCATAATCAGTAAGGATATACTGCTTGCAAGATGCTCACAACTTCCAGAGCAGTACTCCCCCCCCCCCCCCCCAATTGCTTTGGCTGTCTCCTTCCCACTCTGACTTCAGGATGTCAGTGGTATAAGAGAAGTCATTAGCTATTGCCATCTTCAGATTCTTCTTGCTGCAGTGTTCCAATCAAGTGCTTAGCATTGCCACTCAGTGGTTCAGCCCCTTCCAAAGGAAGACTAGGTACCCCATAGGAGATTTTTCTTCCTAATTTATAGAATATTTCTGATAGTTTCCAGTATTTAGTAATCATTATGACAGTGGTGATGTTGTTAAAAACAATAACTGCATAGATTAAAGAAAACAGATCACACATAAAGATTTCCTTATTTATTGCCTTTTCTGCCGTGGCCTAGAACATGAGGTTGACATCTGCCCACACTGCGTCAGGTTCACCCTTAGGGCAGCCGGAAGAAGGATAAGTCTCTGTGAAAGTTTGCTGCTTGTAAGAAGGCATTTGTGTGGTTCCTTTCTGCCATGGCATCAAACAAGGCCTGTAGGAGCATTTCTCCAAAACCCAGTCACATAGAAAATTACAGGAGGAGATATGATATGAAACCAGTGACAGTCTGACTGGTGCCAGCAGTGTCTCTAGGTCCGACACCACTTAACACATTGAGGTGGTTTCAGTTTTTGTTTCCTTGAGGAGTCTGACGTGACTGCTGTCCAAGCCACCATACTTCAGTCTGAAGTCATGGAGACATAAACCAGCTCTGAGGGCCCCAGATGTAATAATATAATTAGTAAGGAGGACGTCAGTATCACATCAGCCCTAATTCACAACAAAGTTCATGAAGACCAAATGGAGTTCTTAGTCATCTGCTTACTAGACAAGACCCCAAAGGCTGATAATTCTGAGAAACTGACTAGTGCATACAGACCCTGAAACTAAACTAGCACATACCCTGTCACTTGACTTAGCTAAGACTGAGCAAATCAGCAGCCTAGTCTACCCGGACTTCTTGACAAGACCTATTCCATCTGACACCAGAATTTAAGTTCCCAACTCTGGAATTTCCTGAGGTGTCGGTCCCATCTAAGAAGAGAAGGATATAACCTCCTCCTGTAGAAGATTCTTATACCCCAGATTCTGAGGCAGATAAGCAGGCTTTTATGGGCCATTTCTCCCCTCCTCACATGTATGACTCAGACATTGAGGACACCTTATTTGTCTCACCCCAGATCATCTGTCTTTTGGGGATGCCTTTTTTAAGATGGAGATGTTCTAGTTGAGTCCAGTGAATGCTATTCAGCTTAATTAAGATGTAGAGCTTTTATTGGCCTGCCAGAGCCAAGACCATTAGCTGTATCTCCAATCATAAATGCCCATGAAGATACATTTATCATTGTGTTTTTGTAGATGTATTCCCTTCCTTCTGCTGGTAGGAAGCCTTAACACGTTTACCAAATTGAAGATTCTTATAATTTCCATTATAAGAACCCTTTAACTGATCCAGCAGGTAGTGTTCTTGGATTTCAGAAAGATGTCTGCTTCTCCTCCATCCATCCTGCAACCCCATTCCCATTGACAAGGAGAACAGGATTTTCAACCGTTTAGGGGAAAAAGCTTATACTTCTGTAGCCGTGGCATTCAGAGTCTTGAACTGCCAGTCCCATATGATGCATTGCTAACAATCTGCGCTGGGAGAAAATGAGGTCTAAAGCAGAGTAGCCTACCATTAAAGAGCTGAAACAGGAAGTGCTATAATTGTGACCTGTTAGCTCAGATTGCAAGGTACTCCAAAAAGTGTGGTTAAGTTGCAGTGGATATATCAAAAAAAATGTGCAGAGTAGAACGGAGTCTCACTCAGATATGACCATAAAATAAATTATCCTTTTAATTAATGCATAAACAGGATTTCGTTGCGCTACAAAACAGGAACTTCATCAGATAACTTTGCTACAATATGCAAAGACGTTTAAAACAGTGGCTATCCAATCAAATTATAAAATAAGACATACCTTCATTAAACATCCAACAGGACTGTCTAAAACAGACACACCCCCAGCAAGAAGTCTGTGTTTCAAACAACATATCCTAATAGAATATAAACTAAACCAAATATGGAACAACTTTAAGGTTTTAAAATGTTACTATAATATACATGTATAAGACCAGAAAATCACCTAGACAGGGCTTTAAGTTTTAAAAGACATAATACTGAAGCAGCTTCATTTTAGCCCGGCCAGCAGTGTGCCGCTAATCGCGGTTGCTAGGAGAGCTCTGCTTTCTGAAGAAGCAATGGCCATGCTCCCCCTCTGTCCAACTCATTTAAAGTTTGCAGCACAATAAATTTAAAAGAATAATCACTGTAGGCATTAATATGTCTAACAAGGGCACTTGTGGTTTTATTTTCTCGAATATCGGAAAGGTGTTCAATCTGATTTTTAAATTTCCGCTCGGTCTTGCCCACATAAAAACAGGGGCAACCCAAGCAGGTAGCACAATAAACCACTCTCCTGGTGTTACAACTGGGTTTACCATAAATTTGATTGGTTTGGTGGTTGATCTCAATTTGACTCGCTTCTAATATGTGCTTACAAAAAAACGCAGGCACCACACTTTCGCATATGCCCTTTGATGTTCATAGATTTGGAATGCTCAAGTATACACTTCAAATCGGTACCTTTTTAAAAACTATAGTGGGTTTCTCACCAATTCTTTCCCTCACACTGAGTTCATTGGCCAGGACATTCCAATGTTTAACTAAAATATCTTTGATGGCATAACAGTCTTCGCTAAAGGAAGTAACAAAAGCATTAGTAAAAGATCTCACTTCAGAGTTAGAATTGGTACCTGGGATTTGGAAAGATGTATTGGAATCAGTCTCATGATTTGAAGTACCGTGAGCCATACCATACAGACCCTCAGAACTAATGGATGCTGATTGGTTGTTCAGAAAGGGTTGAAAATGGCTGGAAAAGCACATGAGGAATTCAAGCTTAGAATGGACAGGATATATTCCCTCTGGTGCTAGTATTGGATCTGGGACACAAATTCAGCCATAGCATCACTGCTTCTGAATTACTTGTTAAACTTCTGCAAAGTAGGCTTACCATATACATCTTTAAAAGTTAAAGCTTTAGCTGTGTTAGACTGTGTCCCCATGGTCATCTCTCATATTCCCTGCTGTCAGTAAAACAATTTGTAAATGTAGTTTTACATCTTAGACCACCCAGGAGGGACATCCCACAGTGAAACATCAGCTGTGGTTTACAAAAGCTACCCTGGCTATTACCTTTGTACCAGCTGTTACACCCCCACCCCACCCCCAAGTACTTACCCTAGATGATCATGATCTTGGTGGCTGTCACATCTGCTAGGAGGATCTCAAAATGATGATGAAACTGATGAAGAGTAAACTATTTATTTTCGCCAAGGTCATGGTGTCTGTCCACACCAACCTTTCATCCATCCTAATAGTAGGAAGTGACATATCCTTAAATCAAGCCATTCACTTTCGTGTGCTTTCCCTGATCCCCAGAACAAAGAAGGGAGAACACTGCGTGGTTTGGATAAAACTAAGAAGATAAGCAAATCAGGTCATCTGTTTGTGTCATTTGCAAAAGGAAAGGCAGGAAAGCCTGTGAGCAGACTGTCTGTTTAAATGGCTTGCATGCTTTATATATTTATTCTGCATTTGGAAAGCCAGTTCCAGTGGATGTAAAAGCACATTCAGCTAGAGCCACAGCAGCTGTGACAGCATTCCTCAGGGTTTTTAGACCCATTCAGTTTTGGATCTGGCCGTATGGTCCTCAGTCAGTGTGTTATCAAAGCATTACAGCCAGAGAGTTCCGCTATTTTACATGGTTTACTTCCTGAATGAACACACAGCACTAGTCACCCATCCACTGGTCCAGTGCTATCTCATTTATTGTGACAGCAACATTGGATAATGCAACAAACATAGTGTACGTGTGTTAGGAATTTACCTTAATTGTGGATGTTCAATTACGTTCACTGTTGCTGTTCATGTTTCCCCACTGCTGCTCTCTCTCACTCCCTTTTTGGTCATTAAAGGGTTGGGATAGGTACCTTTCACTACCTTATTCCCTACCTTCCCCTCATCTCCATGCTAAACTTCCATCTTCCTTGAATTCCATGATTTATGGAAAGGAAATTAGAGCCTTTTGGATGGGTTTTCTGGTCAAGAGGCTAATCTCCCTATTTTTCTTGGCTCCACCTGTGCTCTGGTGTCTAGAGAAAGCTGCTTCCTCATGGTAGGTTAAGAGAGGTATCTGACAATGGTATCGTATGATGCCCCTTGTATACCACAGATGACCTGATGTACAAGTGAGAGAGAGAGTTGGCCAAAGTCCATGGGGAAATGTACAGCTGTAGAAGTCAGACTGTACATGGACTGCCTTCAGGCACTATATCTCATTGTTTTTGACTGCAACAGTGAATGTACTTGAACATCTCTAATTATGGAAAGCTCCTAAAGCAGTTATAGTGTCTTCCACTGTCTTGCTGCCTGCTGTGTTTTACGATCCCTTGTCAGCTGATTGGCTTTTTGTTTATAATCAAAGATTATGCTATAAGGGAACTTGTCAGTTGCCTTACAAACAGCTGTTCAGCAGTTCTATTGGCTTTTGGCAGTTTACCATGCTTTTATTTAGGAATGGCAGAATGACATAATTTAAAGAAGATGCAGCCATGAAGGAGGTACACAGTATGGTTGCTAACCTGCTTGCATTTCTCTCTAAGACGCATGATGGCTGGCTACTCCTAGTCTGCGGTAGTGTGATATGATGTATTTCTTAGGTGTGTTGTCCATGTGGGGTCTATATCAGTTCCGTGAAAATTCATTTCAGCGAATACCAACAGAGCAACACGTATTAATCAAACCGTGAATAGACCGAATGCACTAAACCACGAAATTTAAAACATCGAATGGTCATAGTCAGCCAACCCCACCACCCGCTACATACAACCTACCCAAACAAAATAAATAAACCACCTACATACATACACTAACCAAAACCTACTCCTAACCCTAAAGTAAAGCACCAAAACCCAACTTCTAACCCTACACTAAACCCCACATACACAACTGTCTATGCACTATCCTTAACCCCTCCATGACCCTAAGGTCCGTAACTACCACACACTTCCCCTACGGAGATATACCCTAACAAAATAAATAATACACATAAATATATTTAACAAAACCCTACTTCTAACACTAAACTAAACCCCACATACACATCTGTCTATGCACTCTCCTTAACCTCTCCCTAACCCTAAGGTCCATAACTACAGCACACTTCCCTTACAGAGATATACCCTAACAAAATAAATAATACACAAATACATTTAACAAAACCCTACTTCTAACACTACACTAAATCTTACATACATTACCTATCTATACACTTACCGTAACCCGCACCCTACCCTAAGGTCCATACCTATCGCAGACTTACCTTACGGAGCTATACCACAGATGGGCCAACCAAAACACTTTGACATTTCGGATTTTGCTGTTTTGGGCATTCGGCATTTACGTAGTTCGTGCAATACGTGTTGATCATTTCGTATTCGCGGAAACGGCATTTCAGTCGTCTGATAGGGAGCCGTCCATGTGAGCCCTTGCTTTGGAACAGTGCATAGATGCATAGAGTAATCTGTAATATGGTTACCTGCAACATGTACCTGCATATAGCCCATACTTAAAATATGTTCAGGTATGTCCACGTTATAGCTGTAGGAAGGCAGACCACTTGCAGGACTGCATATCCCTAGACTACTTATATGTCCTAAATAGGGAGAGTGTATGTATTGCAGTAGGGACACTTGTAGTGGACCTCCATATGAGTAACCACAGTGTCGTTGACAGTTCACCTATTGAAACCTGTGACCACTTGGTTACCACCCCCCCACCACCACCACCACCTCGCCCATGCTGTCTGTGAAGCCTGACCTTCCCTTGTATATCCTTGTGGATCAGTGTGTGGCAGTCACCCCAGCTGTTTACATGACCATGTCTGGTTCTGCCACTAGTCTGGGGTATCATTTGAGTAAGCCACTGTCTGTAGCATAGCATATCAGTGGTACATGGTGTGCTCCTGTTTGAAAACCATTATTTCTAATTAGTAGTCTGTTGTCCTCAGCAGTCAGTGGCCTATAGATGTGTCTCTAGGGCAGATGGTAGAGGTTGGACAACTTCAGCTGAACTTGCTGCAGGACTCTTGACGCATGTGTGCCATGTTTTAGAAGGAAAGGGTGCTCACTAGCCACTGTGGTACCACATGTTCATAGGTAGGTACTAGGCTATTGGCCCTAGGACCTATACAAGCCCAGTCAAAAAGGTACCCTGGCTTTTGCCACCCAAGAAAATTATTTTCCATGCCACTGTCGAGCAGAGCCACAGAGGTGATCCCTGGGGTGAATTTCCTATTTCCCATCCAATCATCAAGATTTTTCTTGAAGAGTGCTAATGAGGAGCTTTGTTTGATATAGATAGGTAGTTTATTCCAGAGTATGGGAAGTCTCTGGGACAGGAATCTGTCCCTCTGGCATGTTCTGTTTATTGTGGTGACAAGGTTTAGGTTCCTAGAGCATGTAGCTCGGAGGGACTGGGATTTCTTTAAGTGGAGCATGTCCAACAGCTCTGGGTTTGACATAGCTTTGTATGTTAGGCAGAGATCACTTCTGAGCAGGCGATATGCGATGGAGTAAAGCTGGAGTTTTTTGAGACGGCCTGCATAGGGCATCTGTTTGAGGCCGTTAATCCTCTTTGTGAGGTATTTCTGCGGCCTTTCCAGTTGTAGATGTCTTATGAGGTACATACCAAAAGGGGCGTTGTACTCTATAATGGGTCTAATGAGTAGAGGGGAACAATGACCTCTTTTATTCTGGATGAGAAACCTTTTGTGATGAGGTGTGCCATGTAGAAGGATTTCCTGACTACTGTGGCAATGTGATTATCAAAGGAGAGACTACTGTCCACCTGTGTCCCAAGGTCTCTTATCACACCTTCGGTGTTAAGTACACTACCGCCTATGTTGTAGTTCATGGGTACAGAGTTTTTACCAATGGGGATGACCGTGCACATTTTGGCATTGAGCTTGAGGCCATGGCTTTGACACCAGGCATCTGTCTCAGTGAGGCCCTTTTGTAGGATGTCCACATTGTTAGGAGTTTCGATTATGGCTCCTAGTTTGCAGTCATCTGCGAACTTCGTTAGCCAAAGACCTTCTGTGTTAGCCTGTACTTCAGAGAAGTAGATACCAAACAGGAGATGACCCAGGACTGAACCCTGTGGTACTCCACTTGTCACTGGTTTTGAAGTCGGATTTGGAGTCTGCTACTTTCACAGTGTGGGCTCTGTCAGTGAGCCAGTTGGCAACCCATCTTGTGACATAGGGATTTATACCCTAGTTTAGTGAGTTTATCTATAATTCCAGAGTGGGGGATGGTGTTGAAAGCCTTGGCAAGATCTAGATAGGCTGTGTGAACCCCCTTACCCTTGTCTACGGCTTTGGTGACTGCTTCAATGAAGTTATCAGGTTTAGGAGACATGATCTGCCTTTTACAAACCCGAACTGGGTGGGGTCCAGAGTTTGGAGATTACCAATGTTTTTGTTTATAAGTTCCATGATGATACATTCCATGGCCTTGCATTCCAGGCTCGTCAGGCTAATGGGGCAGTAGTTCCCAGGGTCAGTGGTGGCTCCCCCCTTGTGGAGTGGGATAACCGTCACTGTGCGCCATTCAGCAGGCACAAAACCTGAGGCGAGGCTATGATTGAACATGGTACTTAGGTGGGGTGCCAGTTCGTTCTGTAGTTCATGTAGAACGCAGCCTAGGATGTTGTCTGGTCCCATGGATGCTGTGTTCTTGGCTTTGGAGAGTATTGTTTTTACCTGTGCAGCCGTGATTACAGGAACTTTGCATTCTTCTGGTATAGAGATGGGCTCTTTAGGGGGTGAGAGGGGGGTAAAGTTAGCACTGAACCTATCTGCCAGGATGTTGGCAGTATCAGTTGGGTCTGTATATTTAGTGCCATTGTGCTGTAACCCCGAGCAGATCTGAGTGTTGCCATTGAGATTCTTGACATAGCTATGGAATGCTTTGTTGTTGTCTTTAGAATCAGTGGTGATTTTGTTTTCGTAACTAGCTTTGGAGGATTTTATCAGGGATCGCAGCTTCTTACTGAGGCTGACCAGAAGCTCCTCCACTCATGGGATTTTACTCTCTTTTGCAACAGTTTCTTCCTTCTGTTGTACAGTTTGTTTATGGCAGGGGACCACCAGATTGGCTTCCTTTTTTTGGAGGATAGCATCTTGGTTGTGTTTGGGATAGCATGATCTATGCACTCATGTAAGTGCTTATAAAGTGCAGTTGTGTAGGATTCAGTAGTCGTAACTCTATTGTCCATCTGCATGGGTGTCATGAAGTTCACCACTTCTGTCTTAAGAAGCATGAAGTTGGCTTTGGAGAAATTTTTTACCATGGTTTCCTTAATAGGGGGTGGGGGCATGTTGTGGATATCTAGGGTAATTAGCTTATGGTCGGATCAGACCAATGAGGCATTGAATTCAGGTTTGGAACACCGGTCACTCATGTTGGTAATGACTAGATCTAGGATATTGTTGCCCCTGGTGGGGGTGTGGATAAGTTGATCCAGGGCATTGGAGTTTATGAATTCCAGAAAGCACTGAGCGAAGGAGTTGGTACATGAGTAGTTTTCCCAGTTAATGGTGTGGTAGTTGAAATCGCCCATTATTAGGGTGTTTGGTTGAACCCTAATATTTTCCAGTACATCAAGAAAAGAGGAGTGAGAATCCTGGGGCATGGTGGGTGATCTGTAGCAAGCTACAATTTGGATTGCAGTTTTGCCCAGAGTTAGTTGCACTTGGATAACCTCGGCTGTATTATGCTGAGCAACTAGCCTGGAGGTGTGGATATCCGTAATGAATATGGACACACCTCCGCCTTTGGTGTTCCGGTCCAGGTTACATGGCCGAAAAGTGTGGTAGGAGTTATAGCGTAGTCGTGCAGGGGTGCTCTCTGGTGCTTTGAACCAGGTCTCAGTCAGTGCACAGATATCGATGTTCTCCATTTTAAGGAGTGCCTCGAGTGAGGGCATTTTGAGATTTAGACTTCTAGCATTGAGTAGCATCACCCTCAGTTTTTGCTTGCCTGTTCCTGTTATCGCGGTGAATTTGTCATCTGAACCTTGCCTAAAAAAGGCACTATAGGGATGGCAAGAACCTTAGCCAGTATCCGGAATCCCAGGGGTGACAGGTGCAGGCCATCTCTGGTAAAGCATCGTGGTCTGTCGACCATGTCATCCCAGGCAGACAGATACTGGATCCCTTTAGAATAGCACCAGAAGCTTAGCCAATTGTTGAAGTCAGTCATTTTGTCCTAGTACTGTGGCATCATTCTGGGTGATGGCAGAATGCTACTCAGGGCTAGGGTCATACCTGCCTGGGCTACAAAATCGGAGAACTCTTCCATGTCTCTTTTCATGTAGTCCAGGGAGGTACATCTCAGGTCATTCACACCAACATGGACAATGACAGAGTCATATTTGTACTTGTTGTGGAGTGACCTGAGTGCGTGGGTTATGTGGCGGATCCTGGCACCCGACAGGCAGCTGACAGTAACCTTCTCCTTGTTTAGCCTGGTGAGTGGGACATAAGTGTGCCTGACTATAGAGTCACTTATGACTAGTGTGTTGGGTACGTTGTTTTGCCTTATTGGCTGTGGTTGAGTGGCACACTGAGTCTGCGGGCTATGTGTCATTTGGGTTGTGTTGGGGGTGGAGGTTGCTTGCATTTCTGGTTTGGAGGTCTCTGTTGCTTGAGCATATTATTATTGGGAGCCTCCGCGAATGTTTTTGTGTTTCTATGTGTGGATTTTGGTGGTGTAGATTTAGTGAGACTATGCGATGAGTGTAGTGTGGTGCAAGTGTTTACCTTCTCCTCTTGACTGTCAAGTTCAGTCTTGATTGGCGAAAGCTTTACCTCCAGTTTGGCTAGATAAGTGCATCTCTCACAGGTTGTAGTGTTGGGTGGTAGGAGTAGAGGGTTGTCTGTGTACACGAGGCAATTTCTACATTGCCCCAAGATGCCCAGATTCATCAGATAGACAGGAGAGAACACTGGGAGCTGACCCTTGGACATGCCTGAATAAAAAACTATTTTCCTCTAGATAAGTGAGGAAAGTGAGTAAAAGAGCTGTTTTTCTCTAAGCAAGTGAGGAAAGTAAGTACCAAAACTGTGGGAGACATTTTTCCACAACTTCATTCCATTGGTATGGTTGAAATTGCACAGCACACTTTTGGAGGCTTGCCGCCAATGTGATCAGATGGGTCTCCAAGGAGGCACACAGAATAGCAGCAGAGAGGTCAGCCACTGGAATAAAGGCACCTCACACTGCAAGCCTAACCGATGAGAAAGAGTACTTATGCATGGAGATAATGAAGACATAGGTATCCCATCTGAGGAGAGGACACTGGTTCTTAGAGTAACCAACCATGTCCTTCTATTCAGTGTTGCAGTATTCTTTACATATGGGTTGTATTCCACTCAGACAACCTGACATCTGGCCTGTATACAAGAGCTTAGAGCCAATGTCTGTAAGTTGGACATTGCACGTAGGCACAGACATCAGCCATAAAACAGACATCCGTGTGTACCATCTTCGTAAATTTTTTGCCGCCATTCAGAAAGGTTGACTCGTATGTTCGGTCTACCGTTGAATCCTGTTGGTTCGTGTTACAGCTTCAGATAGATATCACATAGGGGATTTAATATATTGCTGCCTTTTGTTTTGTTAATATCATCCCGGAAGGACAAGTGTCAGTGTGGAAGGCAAATTCCACTTAAAGATAGTCACAAGCTGTACTTCTTTTTCTTAGGGCCTACTCATGACCACCAGTCCTGCTCTGTTTGTCAGGCCTTCATTCCCAAGACTTAGCTCAGTCATCTGTCAGCTTTGAATTTAAACCAAAGACTTGAATGTCTGGCTAGGGACACTATGGAGGGTTCCGCGAGTACTTCTGAGCCATCTGTAAAGAGGAAGGTCAGCAAGGGTAGGTCCGAATCCTCTTTAGCTGCACCTGCTTCCACCAACATACACATTGAGGGTGATGAAAACCCTATGGTATGATCGGAGGTAGGGTCCACTCCTTCGGCATGCACCGGGATGGAATCCATCAGGAGTTTGTATCCTAGCATGTCCGAGGCTATGCAGATGTCCAATTCGGATGACTCTGGGGAACCATGGCTAGTGATTGCAGTGATTGCAGACAACTCAGGAACTGCTTCAGCTTTCTTTTCCAAAGAATTACCAAAGGTTAGGCCTATGTCCACTTTCTCTCCTTAACAGGAAAAGCCTGTGAAAAAGAAGGAAAAGACTAGGCATGTTCCCGCTCCTTCTACCCCATCGTCAAATTGGGAAGTTTTTCCACAGGGCCTTATTAAGGCCCTGATGGCTTTGAGATCTGTGGCTTCACCTTCACCCATAGTGGGCCCGGTGTTTGCCTCTTCCCCAGTACAGCCATCTGGGGTCCAAGGCCCTATTTCTGGACAGCCTGCAGAACATCAAATTCATGACACAGATTTTGAACAGTCTTCATCTGATACGAGTGTCTTTGGCATACTCCACTCACATTCCCTGTCCTCTGGAATATGCTTCCCCAGAGGAAAATTCTAACGGGTGGGATTCTCCCATGGAAAAGCTTTCCTTTGATGAATTATTAATAAAATGAGCAAGTTTTTTAAGTGGGATTCCTCTGAAATCTCAGAAGAAATAGTACTAGCTTCTACAGGTGGAGGCCCCTGCGCCTTCTGCAGTGCCTCCAGTGCTGCCAGCCTTTTTAGATGTTTTCAAGGCTGCACCTAAGACCCCTGACTCCCAAGCCCCAGCCCCAAAGAGACCTGATCTTTTCTATAAGGTCCCCGGGTATTGCAAATTTATTTTTTAAATGCCCCTCAGCTGATCCTGCTGTGGTTTCCATTACCTCAGATAAGTCATCATGCTTATCTCCTTCTTCCATGTTACTCCCTTCTGATAAGGAAAGTAAAATTTTGGAAAGGTTGGGCAAGAAGGTATGTACCTCTTCCACCTTGGTTGTCAGGGCAATTATCAGACACACATGTCCAGGTATACTCTGGCCTTGCTTACTCATTGCTAGATTCACTGACTAAATGTCTGTCCCTTTCTGTCTTATCATCCTCCTCTCAGGTAGGTAGCTAGACACTGTATAAGGTGTAGCTACCATGCAGTGGAGGCATCTGCCAGAGCAGCAGCTTCTGCATCTGTTCTCAGAAGACATTCCTGGCTGAGTCTCCAGGCACTTCCTGATGACATCAAGGCACAATTCCTCATTGTTTTGAAAAGCAGCTGCAGAGTTATTTAAATCACTGCAGGAAAAAGGTAAGGAACTCCAGGATAACCGAGCTTTCAGACACCTTTGCAGGAGTTGTATCTGACGAGGTTTGGCACAAAGTGGCCTCGCAGCTTGCCACCCTGGAGTCTATCTCAAATTCGTCCATGCAACTCATTCCTCATACAGCCGAAGGGTTGTCTAGGGCAGCGGGTACAGGCATTGCCATAAGACGACACACCTGGATGCGCTTGTGTGACTTCGCTGAGCCCTTCAAGTCTTCCTTCGTCAATGCTGCGTTTGACGGCTCCTCTTTGTTTGGCCCAAAAGTTAAAGACGCACTAGCAAGGTGTGAGAAGGATGGAAAGGCCCTTTCGGCTGTGGGCATTTCATTTTTCTACTCCTCATTGATCCTATTCCAGGATTCAGAAAAGTGGGAAAATGTTCAAAAAATCTCAAGGGCCTTTTCATGACACACGTGGCACACATGGTGAGTATTCCCCCCGGGGCAGAGGGGGGAACTCTAATGGAAGATGTCCTCCCCGTGGCAGAGGGGGTCTGCGTAGTCAGGACTCCAGAGATTCTTTTTCCACACAACCCTACCGGCGCTCCTGAATGGAGGCCCAATTGCTTACCTCTGGAAGCAGTCAAAGGAAGATTTTCACTGCACTAATCAGCCTGTCTTACGATAACTTCAGATACCTGGGTGCAGAAAAGTATCACCAGGGGCTACCATATTCCCTTTAATCTCTTCCCAAGACTTCAGAATTGAATCCCTGATGTTCCACCCAGTCAGAGGGATCTAGCAGTGGTAGAAATTCAAAAGCTGCTTCTAAAAAGAGTCATCCAAGAAGTCCCACCAGACCAAATAGGATACGGATTTTATTCAAGATTCTTTTTAGTGCCAAAAAAGACAGGGGACTGGAGACCAATTCTGGATCTCAGCATATTGAACAAATTTGTGCAACAGCAAAATTCCGGATGGTCATGGTTCAGTCTATCCTTTCCTTCCTGGAGAAGGAAGATTGAATGTGCTCAATAGATCTTCAGGATGCTTATTACCACATAAAGATGGACAAATGCTTCAGAAGATATCTACACTTCCAGCTAGGAGCCAGTCATTATCAGTTTCGAGTGCTGCCCTTCAGTCTCACCACAGCCCCCAGGGTGTTGACCAAATGCATGGCAGTTGTAGCAGCTCATTTGAGACTATGAAGATCCCGGGTGTTTCCATCTCTAGATGACTGGCTCCTCACCGCCCCTTCCAGGCATCTACTGCTGTACGACACAGACTTTGTGCTACACCTCGCTGAGGCTCTAGGCATCAACATGGAAAAATTGCAGTTGACTCCTACACAAGATTTTGAGTTCATCGGAGCAAGACTAAGTGCAGTTTCCTTTGTAGCCTCCCTTCCTCTTCACAGGCTGTTGAACTTAAGGTCACAACTTCAAGTAATCATTTCCCAAAACAAAGTTCCTGCTTGTCTGGTATTGCAAACTCTCGGGACCATGGCAGCATCTATAAGCTTGGATGTTATGTAGTCCAATCTCGCCTACATTCTTACCCGTGGGTTCGGTGCCGAACCTCGGCTCCGACTCGGCCATACTCTAGCTCGAAGTCTTCAGTTGGCTTGTGGCTAAGAGGTATCTCATGCTGCAATGCGCCTATCCCCAGATCTCGTTTGCCGCTCATACAGCTCGGACGTGGTCTCACTCTTGGCCATGGCTAAGTACAATTTTTCTATAACTTAGTAGCTCCAAAAGCTATTTTCATAGCTAGTGTGTGTGTTTTGCTTCTGAGCGGTTCAGTTGAACCCTTCTTGGTATCCCGTTTTCTTCTTTGCTGTTTACGGGCTAGGCCCGTTTCAGTTAGAGGGCCTAGTCCTCCCCTATTTTTTGTGTAGCAGACCTGTTAGCGGGTTCTTTGTTGTGTGACTGTGTTTTGTTCCCTTATTCCCTGGGCTAGGCCCGTTTAACTTAGTGGACCTAGTCCTCCCTGTGGTTATCCTGCGGTCTCTAGGCCATTTAAGTTAGAGGCTCTAGTTTCCCGCACTCTGTTTGGTTACTGTGGTGAAGGTGTCCCTACTGTTTTCTCCTGTGTGTCTGTGTCTGTGTGTGTGTGTGTGTGTGTGTTTGTGTTCTTGTCATCAGCGTGTCTAAGGATTCTAAAGAGCACAGGCTTTCGGGTTTTAAAAAGTGTGTCAAGTGTAATAATAAGATGTCTTTGACGGATGGGCACTCTGTGTGCGTGTATTGCTTGGGGGCTATTCTTCTACAGGAATCCTGCTTGTTCTGTCATTCTTTCAGCCCCCGCATGCTGCAAGAGAGTAAGAACAAGCTAATATTAAGGGGATTGCTGAAACCTTCCTTTGAAGAGGATTTGGAGAGGTCTTCCAGTTCCAGGTCCTCTCCTTCCAAATCAGACAAAAAGATGGACAAATAAACCTCTAAGAAACGCTCTCCGGCTCCGTCTGTATCCTCGGAGCCACTGGAGAAAATCATTAGAACTACAGTTGCTTCTTTGGCTGCACTGGCTTTGGGGCCGACAGAAGAAAATGCATCGATGATGTTGACATCGGCTCCCGGTTTATTGGAGCTGGTGACAAATTTGTCAGTTTGGAGCTGGTCTCCAGTTTTTTTGAACGGTTTCTCCGACTCCTAGGTCTCCCTCTGTAGGGAGACCCAGATCCCCGACCATGTTCTCTAGGTCCTCTAGGACACTTTCTGATGACAATGTCGATAGAGTGGTGAGGAAACTGCTCCAGTCATCGGTGCTGATTAAATTGCCTTCGGCTCTGGCCCAGTCGGCTCCAGAGCCCGTCCTCCCTTCATCTTTGGCTGTTCCTCCTCTGGACCTTTCTTCAGAGCCAGAGCTGTCGGTTCCGTTGGACGCCTCGAGATTGGTTCCAGTAGCCCCTTCTGGCATCTCGGCTCCGATCTCCGCTTCGACCCCGTCTGTGTCATCCACGGGGTCCAGGATTCACAGTTTGCGGGCCGGAGCCGAAAGGGAGGTCTCGGGTCGATCTTCTTCGGCTCCGAGCCTTCCTCTCGGCTCTTCGGCTTGGGTGAGCGTGGACCCGACATCGGCTTCGGACCTCATTTCTCGGCTTGGAGGGTGTCTTCTGTGGTTAGTCGATCTTTGCAGCCGGGAGGATGAGCTTTTGAGGTCATGAGGACTGTGCTGGCAAGGTCGTCAGCTGCATCTTACGGCACCGACACTCTTCCCCCTCCAGCACAGATATCAGTATCAGATCACCCTGCATCTAGGGACAGCCGAGACCTAAGGCCTCAGGATACCTCCATGAGTGGTCCCCAACTTTCTGAGGCCTCCCCAGATTTTTTTTACCTGAGGAGCCCCCCAGAAGGAGAGTGTGCAGGAGGAAGCACATTGACTCCTAAGATGTCTGTCACGTCTGACACCAACCTCGAGGAGTCAGAGGGTTCCCCCAAGTTGTCTTCTCTTTTTCAGATACCTTGGTAGATACATTATAGGTAAAGGGATACTCACAATCAGTTATCAAATTTAATACATATTTATGATTTTGAATAATGTTATATATACACAACATGATGTTTACTTGTTCATAGATATATTTTGTTTTAATTTTATGTATATGTTTTTATATATTTATTTCTAATGTTTATGATCTGTTTAAGGCAGTATAAACATTATGTGGATCGATTCATCCTTCTTAACTGATTTTGACACTTATAAAGCGCCCTCTATATTTGTGTTTTTAAATAATAGAGTTTCCATTTGTTATATTATTTTGTATTCACAATTTGGTCTTCTGTGCTATTCCTTAACACACTAGAAGTGTAGAAGTTCAATGTGTAGAATACGCATTTTGTAACATGCCTTATGAAGAATTAAGTGTTTATTTTAAGTTAATTGATCAATGAGCAGACTTTCCCGCGCTTCAGCGGAAGTATATAAACTCTGATTAGATATCTGGTAATTTATCTGATGAAGCGTGGATGGACCACGCGAAAGCGCTCATTTTTCATTTCCATTAAACGTTTTTGCCCATTATAGAGTTGCCAACGTGTTTCGTTTCTATAGCAGTACTTTATTTTGGATTACTGGCTATTCCCACGTGTTTTGGTACTACACTATATTTCTACAGTATACCTTGGAAATACTGAGACAGAGAGGCGACTGGCCATCCAAAGCCCCTTCTGAGGAGGAGTCGGTGTTCCTGAAGGCCTTTGGGTCCCAACCCTCTGCCTCTTGGGCTTCTGCCCCATTCGACGAGCTCCTGGACCTCATTTGTTGAAAGGTGTGGGAAACTCCAGACACTGTGGAACCGGTCCCTAGGAGACCCAACAAGTTTTTGTCCGCTCCCCCTAATAAAGAATTTCTTACAAAACGTGATCCAGTAGATGCTATGGTGGAGGCAGCAGCCACCAAGAAGGAACTTGCAGAAACTTCATCTACTGTCCATTCCCCCTAACAAGGAGTCCAGGGCTATGGACAGGTATGGGAAGCGTGTGTTCTCTTCAGCGGCCTTTACACTGCAGTCGCTGAACTTTTTGTCGCATTTTACACGGCTTCAGAGAGATCTCCTAAAGGAGTTGGGAGATTCTCTACAGGGTAACATTTCTGATGCTGTGGCTCAGAAAGTCAGTGCTCAAATGTCTACCTAAATTCTATTACCAACTCCTCCATGAGGCTGATCTCTTACGCAGCCACCGATGGAGCGAGCAGGGCTGCGGGTTCCGGAGTCTCTCTTAGGAGAGACTCCTGGATGCGCCTGTGCAACTTCGCGGAGGCTTTCAAGTCTACCTTCACCAACGTGCCCTTTGACGGTTCATCCTTATTTGGAACCAAGGTGAAGGACACTCTCACTAGGTGCGTGCAGGAAGGAAAAACCTTGTCTGCCATGGGAGTCTGTTTTTCCATGCCTTCTAGACCTTATCCCAAGGGCCAGAAGGGTGGGAAAATGTGGTTCAGAAAACCGCAGAAGTTTTTTGACGATGCACAGAGTGATTTCCCCTCCAGAGGCAGAGGAGGGGTGGAAATTCAGGTGGACACCACCCTAGATGCAGAGGAGGCCCGCGTAACCAGGGAGACCGCGATTCCTTTCGTGGTTCTCCCTACCAGTGCTCCCGAGAGGAGACACGACTGTGTGTCTCTGGAGCCAGTCGGGGGTCGCATTTTTCTATACCCAGAAGCCTGGCGAGACATCACCCAAGGCGAGTGGGTATTAGAGATAATCTCCAGAGGTTATCATATTCCCCTTCTTTCATATCCCCCTCCAAACAAAAGAATCCCAGACATTCCACCCAGTCAAAGGGATTCCACAACCTTAGAAGTTCAAAAGTTGCTGTTAAAAAGCGCCATCCATCCCTTCAGACCAAGTAGGATTAGGGATTTACTCCAGATTCTTTTTGGTGTCGAAAAGAACAGGGGACCGGAGACCCATTTTGGATGTCAGCCGTTTGAACCTTCATGTAGAGAAGTCCAAGTTCCACATGGTCACGTTACAGTCAGTTCTCCCGTTATGTGTGGATGTGCTCCATCCACCTCAAGGATGCTTACTACAATATAAAAATGGACAGGGCATCCAGAAGTCACCTACACTTCTGGCTGGGAGCCAGTCATTTTCAGTTTCGCACCCTGCCTTTTGGTCTCACCACAGCCCCTGGGGTGTTCACCAAATGCATAGCAGTGGTAATGGCTCACTTGAGACGTCAGGGATTCCAAGTGTTTCCGTACCTGGATGACTGGCTCCTGTCTGCCACCATCAGGCATCTACTGCTACAGACCAGGGACGCCACTATTGCACTGTGCCAAAGTGTGGGAATTACTTTGAATTGGGAAAAGTCTGCCTTGTTGCCCTCACAGTGTGTTACCTTTATCGGCGCCGAATTAGACCTGGTGCTCATGAGGGTTTTCCTGCCAGAAGAGAGAATTCAGGTTTTAGAGCAGCAGGTCTACACTTTACTACCACTGAAGAAGGTCAAGGCAAAAGTGGTCCTCAAGTTGTTAGGGACCATGGCTGCCACGATTATGCTAGTTCCTCTTGCAAGACTACACATGAGGCTTTTTCAGTGGCTACTTTTTGCCCAATGGTCTCTTCAGCATCTCCCGCTCTCCCATCTTATTGTAATAACCGACAGGTGCAAGCAGGATCTGCGCTGGTGGCTTCAGACCAGCAATCTCAACGTGGGTATGCCTTTCATTCTTCCTTCTCCAATTGCCACTACGGCCACGGATGCCTCCCAGATCGGGTGGGGGGGGGCATTATCTTGGCAGGACAGTCCAAGGCACGTGGCAGGAACACGACATCCATTTGCATATCAATGTCTTAGGGATGAGAGCAGTGCTATTAGCTTTGCAAGCACTTCAAAGCTTTCTTCCTCATGGGACAGTTGCAATCCAGTCAGACAACATGTCAGTGGTCTGGTATCTGAACAAACAGGGAGGAACCAGGTCATATCCCCTTTCCAGAGAGGCACTTCGAGTGTGGCAGTGGGCAGTATCTTCCCGGCGCTTTCTAGTGGCAATGCACATACCGAGGAAGTCCAGTGTGATAGCAGACAGGCTGAGCAGAGCTATTCTGATGCCTGACGAGTGGTCCATAAGCGAACAAGTGGTGGAACGGATTTTCCACAGATGGAGTCAGCCTTGCTGCGATCTGTTTGCCAGCTTCCTCAATACCAAATGCAGCAGCTACTTCACCTTTATTCCCCCAAAGGGGGAGGCACCCAGGGAAGCTCTAGTTCATGATTGGCCCTCCGGTCTTCTCTATGCCTTCCCTCCAATTCCCCTGATAATGAAGGTTATTCAGAAAGCACAGTCCTTGGGAAGCAAAATGATACTGATTGCACCACACTGGCCTCGTCAGATCTGGCTTCCTTTTCTTCACCATTATCTAATGGACGATCCGTGGATTCTGGACCCAGAGCCAGATCTGTTGACTCATATGTCAGGGCAGTTCCACCCTTCCATTCAGACCTTCAGGTTGACAGCATGGCTGCTCCAATTCCATCCGTAGTCAGGCTTCATGATTTTTCACCGGAGGTGGTTCATATTCTGTCTTCCTCCCACAAGCCTTTTACTAGGAAGATTTATTCCAGTAAGTGGAAGAGATTCTCCATTTGGGCTCATGAAAGGCAGATTGATCCCTATACAGCTCCCATCTCATCAGTTTTAGAGTTTCTTTCTCAACTGTTTAGCCAGGGATCAGCTGCGGCAACCATCAAAGTGCAGTTGGCAGCCATTTCTACTTTTCATGTTGCTAATGAACCCAATCTAATGGCGCACAGACTTTGTAGGGCTTTTCTGAAAGGGACTATGCTACTTTGACCTCCAATCTTTGATCCTGTAATGCCATGGAACCTTATATTTGTATTACAGTGGCTTACCTTGCCTCCTTTTGAGCCCGTGGTAACCTGTGACATTAAATATTTGTCTTGGAAGACAGTCTTTTTGATAGCCATCACTTCGGCTAGGCGGGTCTCTGAACTCCAAGCTTTATCGTTTCGGCCCCCTTACTTGGTATTTCACAAGGATAGGGTTTTGCCAAGACCTAATCCTTCCTTTATGCCTAAGGTTGCTTCGGTGGTCAACTTCAACCAGTCCATCGAGCTGCCTGTGTTTTTCCCTGAATTCTCTAACAAGGCAGAATTTAAGTTTCATCAGCTAGATGCCACAGACAATTGCGTTTCTATTTACACAGAACAAAAGATGTTAGGAAATCTGATCAACTCTTTGTCTCGTTTTCAGGCAATAGACTCAGGACTTCAGTTTCTAAAGTAACTCTGTCCAGATGAATTTCTAGCTGCATTTCCTTCATCTATACTTCCCATTTAAAGTGAAGGCTCATTCTACACCTTTATTAGTCACTACAAATTGGATGTGATATCAAGGGGCAGATCCTCCTTTGGTTCCACAGTGCTCAGGAGTATTTTCCAGTGAGCTGCCCAAGGTTTAGATGCTAGGGATGCTGTCCCACTGGTAAGAATGTAGGCGAGATTGGACTACTTAACATCAAGACGTTATGTACTCACCATAACCTTCGATGTATGTAGTCCATCTCGCCTCGCATTCTTACTAACCCACCCACCTACCCCCTCCTGGAGAACCTAGAGGTCGAGTCTCTGTTTTCAGCACTCCTTCTTGATGTGTTGAGTTGGTTCTTCCTCTCAACGTGTTTGTGTGTGTGTATGTGAACTCGCAGCAAACAAGATCTGGGGATAGGCACATTGCAACATGGGATCCCTCTTAGCCACGAGCCAATTGAAGACTTTGAGCTAGAGTATGGCCGAGTCAGAGCTGAGGTTCGGCTCCAAACCCACGGGTAGGAATGTGAGGCGAGATGGACTACATACATCGAACGTTATGGTGAGTACATAACTTCTTGTTCCCCTAGCAAGGTATCACATGAGGCTGCTTCAGTGGCTCTTGGCATCACAATGGTCTATTCTAATGCATCCAGTGCCCCATCCAGTCCTGATAAAAAATCGCTGCAGAAAGGATTTATCTTGGTGGATGAAGCCAGAAGACATTCTTTGGGGTCGTACCTTTTCCCCCTGTCCACCCAAAGTCATAGTGACCACGGACGCTTTCCAGATGGTGTACAGAGAGGCATTATCTGGGAAATACTATTCAAGGTACATGGTTCCCGCAAGAGGCCAATTTGCACATCAACATCCTAGAGCTGAGGGCAGTGCTTTTAGCGTTGTAAACATTCCAGTCTGTCCTTTCTTTGGGGACAATTGCAATCCAATCAGACAGCATGTCGGTAGACTGGTACATTAACAAACAGGGAGGAACCAGATCCTACCCACTATGTTGGGAAGCACTAAGTATTTGGCAATGCTATCACTTCCAACCGCTTTCTGATAGCAATGCATATCCGGGGAGCTTCAACATGATTGCAAAATAGCTGAGCAGATGCATCCTCCTGCCTCATGAGTGGTCTCTCCATCACAACGTAGCGATGAAGATTGGGGCCATCCTCTCTGTGACCTGTTCACCTCTCTGATACACAACAAATGCAGCAGCGACTTTCCCCTAATTCCCCCTCAAGGAGAGTCCCCAAGAGATGCACTTCTTCTCAATTGGCCCCGATACTTCTTTATGCCTTTCTCCCTGTTCCACTGATTCCGCAGTTTCTGAGGAAAGCCCAAAGGTTGAGAAGCAAAGTAATACTCAGTGTCCTTCTATTCTCGTGTTGCAGTATTCTCACCTGTCGAATCCTCCACCTCAGGCTACCCGATCATCTGGCTCCTATGCCAAAGCTTAAGCCTGGTTGCTGTCAGGTGCATGGGACGTCACACGCAGGGCCATAAATGTGACATCCATATACACAGACCTCAGAAGTGACTGCCCATTTGGACAACAGTTTAAGGAGAACATGAATGTTGTCATCCAGAGAGGGAAAAGGCCTTAAAGGGGGATGGAGGGAGGGAGGGAATACTACAACATGGAAGACAAGGACATCTATGGTTATGGTAAGATTTTACACAACTAATCTATGTTCTTCTATTCTCATGTTGCAGTATTCTCACTTGTGGGAGAGTACCACAGCTCAAGCAGAAGAAAGGGTGGAGGAAGAGGGAGCAGTGCCCAGGAAACCATGGAGGATGGCTGTAGCAAATCCTGCCCTGACTCTGGAGATGTTGACCAACTTGTAATGCTCGGTGAAGGTATATACAGAGGACCATGTGGCTGCTTTTAGAATGGTAGCCGTATCCAGACCTTTGAGGAAAGCCCCTGAAGAGGCCCCTTCTCTGGTAGAATGTGCTTTTACAGCATGGGATAAGTCTTTGTCATGGAAAGAGTAACAGAAGTTAATAGTTTTGCAAATCCAAGAATATATAGTCTCTGTGGATACAGGTTACCCCCAATTGCATCCCAGTCTCCAAAATCTCAAGCTGACAGCTTGGTTTCTCCAATTCCAGTAATTGCCAGGCACAACAACTTACCCTCTTCAGTACAAAGGATTCTGATGGCTTCCCATAAACCATCCACCAGGAAACCTTACCGTAGTAAATGGAAAAGATTTCCGATTTGGGCCTGTACAAACAACATAGACCTCTTTTCAGTTTCTGTTGATAAGGTCCTGGAATACTTAGCGATCTTGTTTGAAATGGGAGCCTCTATGTCCACAGTTAAGGTACATTTGGCAGCTGTTTCCAATTTTCATAATGGACTTGATGACCATTCCTTAATGTCTCATTGTTTATGCAAAATTTTTTTAAAGGTGCTCTGGATTTGAAACCCTCCTTCAAAGATCCTGTAGCACCATGGGATTTGACTTTAGTCTTCCAATACCTAATTCAACAGCTCTTTGAGCCAGCAGCTGCTTGCAACCTCAAGTTTTTATCTTGGAAGACCCTCTTTGTGCTTTACAAGCCTTATGTGTGAAACATCCTTGTGTCATTTTTCACAGAGAGAGAGTTTCACTAAGAACCAATTTGTCCTTCCTTCCCAAAGTGGTATCAGAATCTAATATTAACCAGTCTATAGACTTTCCAGTCTTCTTTCCAAATTTTTCAAACAAAGGTGAATACTGTTTACATTTGCTGGTCGTCCATAGACAATTACGTTTTTACTTGGACAGAACAAAATCTTCTAGAAAATGCGACCAATTATTTCTGCCCTATTCAGGACCCAGATTGGGCAAACCTGTATGAAAGGTTACCTTGTCAAAATGGCTTAGAGACTGTGTTACCTTTATCTACAATCAAAATAAACTCAAACTGCCTACTACGGTTAGGGCGCATTCTACTAGGTCTGTTTCCACTTCAGCGTTTTTTTTTTTCATTCCAAGGCTTCTATGGAAGAGATATATGCAGCTGCAACTTGGGCTACTCCATATACCTTTATTACTCATTACAAATTAGACATGGTCTCCAGGGGAAGAACATTCTTTGGCTAGATGGTGCTCAGGAACATCCTTCCTTAAGGCCGTCAAGGATCTAAAGTCGCTGGGGACTCTGTCCCATCAGTCAAGAATGAATGAAGATTGACAACATCAGATAAAGAAGCTATGTCCTTACCATATCGTTCCATCTGTGTTGTTGAGCTTCATTCATTCTTAACATCCTACCGCCTCCAAGAGACTTCTGGAGGTTTGGACCGAGTCCTGGGAGGTTATATGGTTATACCTTAGATAGGGCTTCTCTATTTTCTTTACTGCATGGCAAACTCGATCTGAGGTATTGGGAAGAGAGGTATTGTGGGTAGAACATTAGCTTGAGATTTTTTTGGCTGGCGCAAGTTATGTATAACAGCCGAGTCAGTTCCGAGAGGTCGGAACCGAACCCATCAGTCAAGAATGAATGAAGATCGACAACACAGATTAAACATTATGGTAAGGACGTAACTTCTTTTAACCCAGAATAGCCTTTAACTAACACTGCATTTATCATACTTGTTCTGTGTGAGACTGCCCTGTTACTGTTCTGTACAGCTGGACTACATGCTGCCACTTCATATGTGCTGCCTTGCACTGTATCCACTGCTATCACCTAACACCTGTATAATTTCTCTGTCCACATGAAAGTGGTCTGTCAGCTGGTAGTAGATAGTATGCTGCCAGTAGCATTTTCTTTTTCGACATCTGCCACCGTATTGTGTTACTGGGTCGGATGTAGAGGTGCTTACACAAAATAAATGCTTCTGCTGCTCCATGTGTCTTTGCTTGTTGCAGATCCAAAGATTCCTGCATACTTTTTGTTTGTAAGCCCACAAACAAGCCCGACTGGTTGTGCACCTGTTGCTGCCTAGGTCTGTCATGCATGACCTGTTTTCAGAGGCACTTAATTGCATATCTTTTATAGACTGATTAGATGGGCACCTTCATTTGCACGGCATATTATGGTCATTTTCATATGCCCGTGCCTACACTGTTTTTTCACTGCTAAATAGTTCTAGTGGATATTGTGTATCTAGTGCAGCAACAACACACTGTGTTCTTTGAAATTTGACTGGGAATACCAGCTCAAGTGATTTGTGTAGCTACATCTTACACAAGATGTTGAGTTAACTGAGTGGTGATTATTAGTAGCTGAGAAGACTATAAGTTCATACAGGAAGTTAAATGTCTCACAGATATTAGGACAAGTGATATAAATGGAAGAGGGGAGTACTGAGCAGAGTAGGGAATAGTTATAGAATTGAGCGGTAGGGGTTCAGTCTGGATTGAAACAGGAGCAGAGCCAGGACTTTGATAGGAATTCCTTTAATGAGTGTTTAAAGCCAAGAAGGTTTGTATTAGACCCAAAGATAAGCAGTAAAGCTTTCCAGATTTGAGCTGTGAAGTAAGAGTAACGGCATCATTCAGGGGCTTTAAGTTACGGATGGATAGGAGGAGTTTATCATTTGATCAAAAAGATCGTTAGGTAGCTAACTATTGATAGTGACACTAAGGGCAGGGCAAGATGAGGGATTATGTAATAATCCAGTGGTGTGAGCAGTATTTAGTTGTAGGTATGTTAGGTGATGAAGTTCAAGCCATTACTTCATTAGAGCCGAGTGACATCTCCAGTTGTTATTGTTGATGCATCCTGCTGATGTCTCTAGGCATCAACTGTTGCTGTTTCATATTTGCAATAATAATTCCAAAACTATGTTACACACAAAGTATTAAAATATTTCATCTTAAAGCTTGCACAGTGGCAAACACATCTGTATTGATGTTTGACCTCTGTCTAGTGCAGGTAAAGAGATACCAATTGTTGTTCATATATTATTTACTTCTAGTGTCGTAAATATGTTTTTATATAGCCCAACAACCAAGTGACACAGAGTGAACTGCTTAGCCTCATATGAAAACTCTCAGCTGGGCTAACAAAATGCTGACAGTATGTGTGTAACCTGAGTGGTTGCTGAGATATTTTAAGTTGTTTACAAAGTATTACAGACTTAATATGGCCTTAAGCTCCTGCACCAACTATCCCTCATTGCCCTAAATCCCAAGCTTTCCTAACAGTAGCCATGAAGGGTAGTAAGGCAGAGGTTGTATTATGAGCTGGCCAAAATCCATGTTGAGATGAGGATAAGAGTTGGTAGTGAAGAAGATGATCAATAAGTTGTTTATTGATAAAATTCTCTGAAATATTTGAGAGTAGGAACAGTATTGCAATGGGATGGAAGTTAAATGCTTCTGTAGTTACCAACTTTGTGAACAGGAGTAATATAGGGTTTTCCCCCCCTAAGATTGGGATATAGGCTTTGTGTATAGATCTACTGATTAGGTAGCGTATTGGGTAGGCTGTGGCCTCTGCAGCTAGGTCTAAAAGTATTCTGGTGGTCGGTTGTCTACAGAAGTGGACCAAAGTTTAATCTTAGGTAAAAGATTTTTATAATGATAGTGGAGAGTGGTTGTACGGTTAGGTAGGGAAAGTTGATGGCAGTGTTTTGTTTAGTTTCAGATAAGACAGAGGTTAGAGGAAAGCTGATAGACATATTGGGAGAGGTGAAGATATTTGGAAGAGAGAGAATATCTGAGTGGATTGGCAGGTAGGTTGTGGAGACTTTGCAGTTATAGGCAATACTTTTGCTAAAGTTGGTGATAGATTTGATTTCAGTTTCCACTGGGGAGGTATCAGGAGAGGGGTTTGGTTCATTTTTGGTCTTGGGTTTAACGGTGACCTAAATGAGGATCAGATTTTTTTTTTGGGGGGGGGGTTAGATTTGTGGTTAGCTTGTAGGAGTGTGTAGAATTGTTTTTTGTTGTTATGTACTTATTTGTTAACTTGTTTTCTGAGTTGCCTAAGGAATCATAGGTTTATACTAGGCTATCTGCCCCAAGGCATTTATAAGCCTAGCCCGAATTTTTGTGGCTTACGCCACCCCTTATATGAAAAAATACTGTACTCATTAGTTTGTTGTGCCTCTGTCCAGCAGTGACACAGAGATGATTCCCGGGGTAAACCTACGATCTCCCATCCACAGGTCAAGATTTCTATAGGTTCATAGAAATAAACAGCCTCTGCAAGGCTCGAACTCAGGACCATGCACACAATACACAAAGTGATTTACCACTGAGCCATGCCAGTCCCTATTGATCATAAGGTGTTTGGTCTGTTTAGAAAGCCAGGGAGAATGATTAGCTTTGACGGATTTGCATAGCTGAACAAAACTATTTAGAAGTGTTGAAGTAATTGACAGCCTCATCAAAAGGAAGTGTTTTTAAGGTGGACCAGTTAAAAGCTTTTAAGGTGTCAATAAGTTATTGTTGATTAAATTGGAAGAGATTGCGAGGTGTTTTAAATTCATATTGGTTAGCCAGATGAGAGATGGTTCTGTGTTCAGATACTGGAAAGTGGTCATTTAGAGACTTGGACAGTGTTCAGCAGTAGAGAATTTACTGGATTCAGAAAACATAATCCAATCAAGGACTGTGCCCTTATCATTAGTTTTAGTGTACCTAGTTGGAGTTTTAATAAGTGAGTGAATCCAAATAAATTTATATTAGAGAGTGGGAAGTCTGTGGTTAAGCTATGGCAGTCCATGTTAACATTCCTTTATGTTATAGTTTCATTGGCAATTGTGTTTGATGTCCAAGCAAGTATATCTTTCAGGCATACCTCTCTGCTGTCCAGATTTTCACCTCATAGTTTTGTTCTTTTCCACATAAAATTTGTGATTTTCTGGCAAATCACCAAGGATTGAAGTCAATAAATAATGACATACATTTGAGTTTCAGACTTCACATCATCCAGAAAGTGCATACTAATGCAAAGTATTTTATTCTAGCAACTAAGAGCAATATTTAAAATATGTCCCTAATTTTGGGTCTTTGCCCCCCCCCCCACCCATTCCATTATTTAAGGCTTTGTCAAGATTTTTTGTGCTAAAATGTTGAGAGGTATGCTTCCTGGATGGGAATGTTGTTACTAGAATGGATAAAGAACACAACAATACACAGGCTTTTAGTCTTATTTAGTTTAAGAAGACAGAAGTACTTTGGAGTAAGTGTATAATGGTTAGGGTACCACCTGCTTTCTTTTCATTTCGGTCTGCTCTAATTGTATTATATTGTTATATTGCATTATATTATATTATATAATATTATATTATATTGTTATATTATATTATATTACATTATATTATATTATATTTTATTACATTCTGAGTTCATAGTATTGGGTTTGAGCTTTGTTTCAGTTATGGCTAAGATGTCAGGAGTATGAGTAATCTAGGCATGCAGTTCATCGATTGTATTACAAGCACCACATAGGTTTGCTGCAAATGATTTCTTGTATGGCTCTGTGCAAGTAGGAGAGAAGGAGGAGTGGTACTGGATGATGATGAGTGTGGTTACTGGAAGAGCAAACGTAGAGGTGGTACGAAGCCGAGGAGAGGGAGAATTTGTGAGTTTTGAAGTAATTGATAGGACCTGGATTAGGGTGAATTTCATCACATTGCAAAATATTGTAAGGAGCAGTCTGTGTTATATAAGCTGAGGGAGATTTCATGGTAACTGTAAGGTTATAGAAGTTGATTGGTGTGACAGTTGATGCATGTTTTGCATTGTTGGTATATGTAGGGCAGTGATATGGTTTAGAAGAGGAAAGGTAGTAGAATGGAAGGGAGCAACATGGTTAAGGTAGCAGGATGAGAATAAAATAAGAGTGTGATTTAAGATGAGAGCAAGTGTAATGTGGCAGTGACGGGAGAGTTAAGTTTTTTGAGTGGGTGTGTATGAGGTGATAAGTAGGAGATACTAGTGATTGGAGTATGGTTAATTGGAGTGGAGTCAGGTGATGTGTAAAAGTGATGTAAGAGGAGGTGGATGGGAATTGGGTGGGGTGGGGTAGGGTAGGGGAGTAGAGTGAGCCTGATCACAGCGAGGGCGAACTGAGCATGGCCTACGCAGCAGAGGCAGGAAAGAAGTCCCAGTGCTCTAGAAACAGTCAGGTAGGAATCCTTCTATGTATGTGTATCAGCAAGAGAGCGGATAGTGTTAGTATGTTGAGTAATATAGAACATTTTTAAAGATGATATTTATATGTTTTTATTATAGATAAAAATATTTAAGAAAAAAATAAAATAGGGCAGCTTTTAAGCAGAGACCAGGTAGGGATGTTAAGTCTAGAGTGATAACAGGGCACTAACTGGAGAAGGTACAATAAGAGAAGAATAAGAATTAGCAAGGAAGCTAAAAATATAAAGAGCTGTGTGGACAAAGTACACTAAGAGAAAGGGGTAGGCTGATGGTGACTGAGAAATGAAAGAAAGAATACTTCAAATCTATACTATTATTTGCTTAGAGAATTGTTTATAACTAGAGTAAGCATAGAAGTGTGGTTTAAAGAGGGAGGCTAAATGCTGATGGGAGACATTGTCTGGCAGGGTGATACACTGGGCAAGGCAGGTTAAATCAGAGTTTACAAAAAATGGCAATTTATGTTGAATCTTTGCTAATGGTTAAGAAACCGGTCCACTTACACGGCACAGAATTATTGATGTTCCTAGTAGATTGGAACTCTAGAGAGAAAGTTTCCTGCAGGAAAATTGAACTGACGCAGGCTGTAGAATTATTGGCTACATGATGGGCAGAACCAGTGTTTGAATAAGGGAGGTTAGAAAGGGAAAATAGATACAAGTTAACAAGGTGAGGGTACAGTAGGAGCCATCTTTCTATTTATTTATTTAATTATTTATTTGCAATTTATTTGCCAGGATAGTCCATTGGGCTACACAGAGCCCATTTTCAATGGAGTCCTTTTGAGAAAAGTTCCAGAAAAATACATATACACATACAAAGTACACATTTTACATACGCATTACAAAAAGATTTACAGAAATACCGAGTAAATATGGAATTTAACAAGAATATATCAAATAAATTTCAATAGAGAGCAAATAAAAATACAAAAAACAATTTGTTTTTTGTAGCATGGGATAACTATTCAGTAGTTGGTAAAATACTCAAAGGAGACCAGGGGGCAGTGATGGAATATTTAGTTTGTAGGAGAGTGGGGAGGGTGTTAGGTTCATAGATTAGTACTAGGCTAACTGCCCTCATAAACCATTTTAAGCCTAGCCAGTTACCCCATGTGAGAATCAAACTCTATACATTGTGTTACCATTAAGCCACCCTCCCACATTATGTTAGATATTAGAAGGATCAGGTAGGATGGGAGCAAGAGCACTTCCATTGTGAAGTAAGGTGTGAGTGAAGTGAGGTTTTGAAAGAGGGGAAACTGCTGATAGAACGGATAGTGGGTGGTAAAAAATTCCAGAGGTGTACTAGAGAGAGGGACATTAGTTGATTTCCTGCTGGACGTGTTGGTTTGTGCAGCTTAATTAATTTTTGAAAATTAGATCTTAGAATGCAGTCTGGGTCATGCATTGTGAAGGGAGTGGCTAAGGAGGGACAAAGAGAGGGGTTGTAAATCAGTGTGTGTGCTTGGATGAGTTGGATGAAAATGAGGAAGTTATTTAGTTCAAGCCAGCTTAGTTGGTGAAGGAAATTGCAGTGGTGAGAGTGATCAGCAGCAAATTTAGATAACTTGTTGTAACAGGAGGAGAGTTTTGTTTTGAGAGAGGATTGCAGGTTGGAGGGGATAGATACACCGTATAGGAGGGATGGGGTGAGATATGTATTTGCTAGCATAAGCTTGGTGGCGGGGAAGATATAACAATTATGGCGGTAAAGCATGCCAAGTTTTTTATGGGTTTTTTTGTATTTACCTGTGTTTGTCGAATTTTAGTTGATCATCAATGATTACTTCTAGTAGTTTTGTGTCAGAGACTATTTCTAGGGAAGTATTGTTTTTGATAATGACTATGAGTGAGTGTATATCTAGGGAGGAGGTTTTGGTGGGGGTGAATAGCAGAAGTTTGGTTTTAGTTGCATTTAGTGC